>NW_019942547.1:351004-369359 GCF_002910315.2 Salvelinus sp. IW2-2015 | reverse complement strand
AGATGATGATGAAGAGCAACATGAAGAGGAGCACGATGGCGCAGAACAGGCTGTTGCTGCTCACCTGCGCTGCCTTGAAGTCATTGACTAGGCCGTAGATGAGCCAAGGGAACGGCTGGCTGGAAGGGAAGACGGAGAAACAGAGGAATCACATGCACTGTCTAGAGTAGACTATATGGTGTGTAAGTGAAGTCTGCTTAGAAAGACAGAAACAGAGAGAGAGGCCAGGAGTTAGACTTGAAGGAGAGACGGTGAGGCCCTGGAGGATGTAATACAATATATACTGCCTTCAGAAAATATTCCCACCGCTTGACTTTTTCCACATTTTGTTGTGTTACAAGGTGTGATTTAAAATTGATTGTCATTTTTTTGTCAACGAATTACATAAAATAATCAGTAATGTCAAAGTGGACATTTTTTTGTAAAATAGTGTTTTCATATATATATATGAAAACACTATCTTGATTGCATAAGTATTCAGCCCCCTGAGTCAATAATACATGTTCAAGTTACATTTGGCAGTGATTACAGCTGTGAATCTTTCTAAGTAAGTCTCTTAAGAGCTTTGCAGATCTGAATTGTACAATATTTGTACTTTAATCTTTTTTTTAAATTTTCATGCTCTCAACTTGATTGTTGATCATTGCTAGATAGCCATTTTCATGTCTTGCCATAGATTTTCTAGATAATTTAAGTTTAACTAGGCTAGGCTACTCAGGAACATTCAATGTCATCTTGGTAATCAACTCCAGTGTATATTTGGCCTTGTGTTTTAGGTTATTCATCTGCTGAAAGTTGAATTTGTCTCCCGGAAAGTAGAGAACCAGGTTTTCCTCTAGGATTTTGCCTGTGCTTAGCTATATTCTGTTTTCATTTTATCCCCCCAAAAACTCCCTAGTCCATGCCGATGACAAGCATACCCATAACATGATGCAGTCATGCTTGGAAATATGAAGAGTGGTACTCAGTGTTTTGGGTTTGGCTGAACATAACGCTTTGTATTCAGCACATAATGTTAATTGCCCACCCAAAACACTCTAGCTTTTCGTTTGTAATGAATTTGTAAATATTTCTTAAAACATAATTACACTTTGACATTATGGTGTATTGTTTGTAGGCCACTGACCTAAAATCTCAATATAATCTGGGTACCAGTCTCTGGTTTACCACTCACTGTAATCCATGCAGGGCCGGCTCTAGCCTTTTGGGGGTCCTAAATGAGATTTTGTTGGTGGCAAAACATTTTAGTAGTCCCCCCTCTTGACGGGTGAGAGAAAATGTACATTTCTTGCAATTCTATACATTTTGCAATGGGGTGGAGAGAAAATGGTGCAGCTTTATAAAAATTTTGGCATATGATGCCATGCCACATGACAATTATTTTGTTTTCATTTATGAGTACATCATACAGCATTTCACAAACAAATTGCAAGCAAAATACAGTATGGAAGTAAACAACCAAGCCAACAAGAATCTCAAATCAATGTTCTACTACATTAAAAAAAACATGAAGACAAAATTAAAAAGTGGTGAGAAAAACAATCAAAATCGCCTACAAAAGAATGTCATATATATACACTGCTCAAAAAAATAAAGGGAAYACTAAAATAACACATCCTAGATCTGAATGAATGAAATATTCTTATTAAATACTTTTTTCTTTACAGTTGAATGTGCTGACAACAAAATCACACACAAATTATGTCCTTTAAGAAACAAGTCAAAATGAGGCTCAGTAGTGTGTTGGCCTCACGTGCCAGTATGACCTCCCTACAACGCCTGGGCATGCTCCTGAATGAGGTGGCGGATGTCTCCTGAGGGTCTCCTCCCAGACCTGGACTAAAGCATCCGCCAACTCCTGGACAGTCTGTGGTGCAACATGGCGTTGGTGGATGGAGCGAGACATGATGTCCCAGATGTGCTCAAGTGATTCAGGTCTGGGAACGGGTGGGCCATCCATAGCATCAATGCCTTCCTCTTGCAGGAACTGCTGACACACTCCAGCCACATGAGTCAGCATGTTCTTGCATTAGGAGGAACCCAGGGCCAACCCGCACCAGCATATGGTCTCACAAGGGGTCTGAGGATCTCATCTCGGTACCTAATGGCAGTCAGCTACCTCGGCGAGCACATGGAGGGCTGTGCGCCCCCAAAGAAAATGCCACCCCACACCATGACTGACCCACCGCCAACCGGTCATGCTGGAGGATGTTGCAGGCAGCAGAAGGTCTCCCACGGCGTCTCCAGACTCTGTCACGTCTGTCACATGTGCTCAGTGTGAACCTCTTCATCTGTGAAGAGCACAGGGCGCCAGTGGCGAATTTGCCAATCTTGGTGTTCTCTGGCAAATGCCAAACGTCCTGTACGGTGTTGGGCTGTAAGCACAACCCCCACCTGTGGACGTCGGCCCTCATACCACCTCCATGTGAGTCTGTTTCTGACCGTTTGAGCAGAGACACATGCACATTTGTGCCTGCTGAGGTCATTTTTGCAGAGCTCTGGCAGTGCTCCTCCCTGCACAAGGCGGAGGTAGCGGTCCTGCGCTGGGTTGTTGGCCTCCTCCACGTCTCCTGATTACGGCCTGTCTCCTGTAGCGCCTCCATGCTCTGGACACTACGCTGACAGACACAGCAAACCTCTTGCACAAGCTCGCATTGATGTGCCATCCTGGATGAGCTGCACAACCTGAGGCCACTTGTGTGGGTTGTTAGACTCCGTCTCATGCTACCACTAGAGTGAAAGCACGCAGCATTCAAAAGTGACCAAAACATCAGCCAGGAAGCATAAGGAACTGAGAAGTGGTCTGTGGTCACCACCTGCAGAACCACTCCTTTATTGGGGGTGTCTTGCTAATTGCCTATAATTTCCACCTGTTGTCTATTCCATTTGCACAACAGCATGTGAAATTTATTGTCAGTGTTGCTTCCTAAGTGGACAGTTTGATTTCACAGAAGTGTGATTGACTTGGAGTTACATTGTGTTGTTTAAGTGTTCCCTTTATTTTTTTGAGCAGTGTATATTGCGTGCACGATTATTAGACAAATTGTTTTCCTCAGGATTCATTTTATTGTTGAACAAACACAATGCTCTCAGTCAATCAAATGTTATTGAACCTGAAACCTGAATGTTTAACAAAGGAAAAGTGAGTTGTCTTTCTCAGGGGAATATATGTGTGCAGAATTATTAGGCAACTAAATTACAAAAATAATTTCTCCCAACTTGTTTATTCTCTGTTTTTAGAGTAAGTGTAACATAAGTAACACAAAATGACAAATAACATTTTTGGCCTTTCAAAAATATTCTGTGACCAATATAGCCAGCCTCCTTTTCAATAACTGTCATGAGCGTTCCATCCATGGAGTCTGTCAGTTTCTTGATCTGTTCACGATCAACTTTCACTGAAGCAGCAACCACAGCCTCCCAAATGCTGTTCAAAGAGGTATTGTTTTCCCTCACTGTACATCTCACATTTGAGAAGGGCCCACAAGTTCTCAATAGGATTTAAGTCCGGTGAGGAAGGGGGCCAGGTCATTATTCGGGCATMTTTGAGGCCCTTGCTGGCTAAGCAGTGGGGTACTTGGATGCAGGTGATGGAGCATTGTCCTGCATAAAGATCATGGGCTTTTTGAATGCTGAGGACTTCTTCCTGTACCACTGCTTGAAGAAAGAATCTTCCAGAAACCGGCAGTAGGTTTGGGAAAACCTAGAGTACAGGCCTTACACCGAGGCCTGTACTCTGGAGCGGGATCGAGGTGGAGGGTCCGTCATGGTCTGGGGCGGTGTGTCACAGCATCATCGGACTGAGCTTGTTGTCATTGCAGGCAATCTCAATGCTGTGCGTTACAGGGAAGACATCCTCCTCCCTCATGTGGTACCCTTACTGCAGGCTCATCCTGACATGACCCTCCAGCATGACAATGCCACCAGCCATACTGCTCTTCTGTGCATGATTTCCTGCAAGACAGGAATGTCAGTGTTCTGCCATGGCCAGCGAAGAGCCCTGATCCCAATCCCATTGAGCACATCTGGGACCTGTTGGATCGGAGGGTGAGGGCTAGGGCCATTACCCCCAGAAATGTCCAGGAACTTGCAGGTGCCTTGGTGGAAGAGTGGGGTAACATCTCACAACAAGAACTGGCAAATCTGGTGCAGTCCATGAGGAGGAGATGCACTGCAGTACTTAATGCAGCTGGTGGCCACCCCTGATACTGAGTGTTTGTACAGGGACACATTATTCAATTTCTGTTAGTCACATGTCTGTGGAACATGTTCAGTTTGTCTCCGTTGTTGAATCTTGTTATGTTCATACAAATATTTACACGTTAAGTTTGCTGAAAATAAACGCAGTTGACAGTGAGAGGACGTTCCTTTTTTTTGCTGAGTTTATAAGGTGTTATTCACTTTCGCCACATCCTCCTACACAAATATGATTAAATCCAATAAGCATTCAAGTTTATATAGTTGTAAAACCAAAACTACCTCGATCTGACAACCTGTAAAAAAACACCTCAGCCTGAGCTAAGTGCCTGAAAGTGAGTAAATACTCCAGAGAAAGTATTGAGAATTGTCAATAAGCTTCAAGGTCATTTAGCCTAATCTTTAGCACAGGCATGAGTTTAGGTTTGTCTGATAGTCTAGAATAAAATAGCCTGAGTGCCAGTCTGTTTCTGCTCTCTAGTTAACTCTTTTTGGAATTGTAATGCCAAATATGTTTGGAGTGACAAGGAGCTGGCAAGCGAGCAAAAACAGACTGGCACTCAGGCTTCAAGAATGCAACTCTTTGTTTCGAACATATCTGAGCCAGATTAGAGTTAGAGCACATTCTAGAGTTTAGAATGCATGTCTGTGGATGCGGTCCTGTTCCATCTGAGACTTGGCCTTCTTCTTGAGCAGCAGGATGTGTTCAGAAAACTCCCTCACAGCCCCGAGGCCTGCAACATTGTGGCAGGAGTATTTAGCAGCATTGATTGCTACCACTGGGGCATCCCGGGGTACTGCACTCAGCCCAGCCAGGTTCAGACAGTCAACATCTGGTGCATCGTTACCTGTAGGAGGGATGGAATGAGTTGAGTTTGTTTATCTATTAAAGTGTCCATAAGGTGGTTCTGGAAGTATTCATAGGATGATTAGTATGTTGCAAAAACACATGATTTTTTTTTGCTAAAACACATGATTTAAGGAAATCATAGAAATATTTTTTTTTAATGAATAGTTTACAATTTTGGGTTTATCTTAAAATCTTAAAAATGAATTACTGAAATCATACACTGAACAAAAAATAAACGCAACATGCAACAATTGAGRCTACAGTTCACATAAGGCAATCAGTCAATTGAAATAAAGACAGCGATTCGTCCGTGAAGGGCACGCTTCTCCAGCGTTCCAGTGGACATTGAAGGTGAGCATTTGCCCACTGAAGTCGGTTACGACGCCAAACCGCAGTCAGGTAAAGACCCTGGTGAGGACGACGAGCAAGCAGATAAGCTTCCATGAGACGGTTCCTGACAGTTTGTGCAAAAATTATTTGGTTGTGCAAACCCACAGTTTCATCAGCTGTCCGGGAGGCTGTTCTTAGATGATCCCGAAGGTGAAGAAGCTGGATGTGGAGGTCTTGGGCTGGTGTGGTTACACGTGGTCTGCGGTTGTGAGGACGGTTGGATGTGCTAGATGAGGCGGCTTATGGTAGAGAAATTAACATTAAATTCTCTGGCAACAGCTCTGGTGGACATTCCTGCAGTCAGCATGCCAATTGCACGCTCCCTCAAAACTTGAGAAAMCTTGTTACAAAACGGCACAGAGTGGCCTTTTATTATCCCCAGGACAAGGTGCACCTGTGTAACGATCATGCTGTTTAAATCAGGTTCTTGATATGCCACACATGTCAGGAGGATGGACTATATTGGCAAAGGAGAAATGCTCACTAACAGGGATGTAAACAACAAAAAAAAAACATTTTAGAGAAATAAACATTTTGTACGTATGGAAAATATCTGGGATCTTTTATTTCAGCTCATGTGTCATGGGACCAACACTTTACATGTTGCGTTCATATTTCTGTTCAGTATAGAAATTGATTCATTTTAAATTGAATCTCAATTTCTCCAGGACTTGACAGCTGACATCAACTCAGAACAATACCAGTAGTTTTCTGCAGTGGTAGCCTAACCTACATGCAGAAGGCAAATAGAGAGCCACTTTACAAATGATCACTAAACAAGTAAATGTAGTAGCAATATTATTAKTAGTAGTCAGTTAAGTGAAAAGAATAGTGAGTTTACCCATATAGGCGACTTCCTTCCAGTCCAGATCCCTGTCGTCCATCATGGCTTTGGCCTCACCCTGGATGTCCTTGCCCAGCTGTCTGACCTCGCAGCCCGTCCTCTGGGACAGCTTGTCAGCCAAGGCCTTGGTCAGGTCCTCACTGGACGAGATCAGGATCACCTGGAGGAGACAGCATAAAACACTTGATTTATTGTCTAAGTTCTCTATGCAAGCTCTGATTTGTGCTTTTTTTTTGGGGGGGGGGGGGGGGGGGGGGGGGGGACTCATTTGGGGTCTCAACTTCCTGTTGAGAGTTAGAATAATAGAATACACAAGGTACAATTTCAAAATTTGGTTGTGCCTCAGCAGCCACTCAATTAGCCCAAGTCAGTAAGTAAAAAAAGATTGTTAAGTTAGTCTAGCAGCCAGCTTTCTAAACTTGTGGTAAGCATGGTCGAACTACCGACCGAGGTGGGCTGATGGATCATCAGTTATCATTAAAAAACAGCAAACATTTACCTCCACCCTATTGCAAAATGTGTAGAATTGAAGGAAATTTGCTGTAAAACTGAAAAAATGGATTATTGACCTCTGCCTGACCCGAGACTGCGTTTTGTCGTTTTGCCTGTCGTTTTGCCTGCCCCCTGTTCTAGGAATAAACTTTTGTTACTTCGACACTATCTGCATCTGGGTCTTCTCCTGAAACGTGATACACATGACAGCTGGAGTAAATAGCAGCCTGTGTGTGTTTAATGGGTGGTGGTTTCAGCGATGAGCTGTGGCTTATCTAGATGTACCAGGGGCAGACAGTAACTTGGCTATTGTGCTGGACTCAGGTATCTAACAGAGGTTTATTTTTTTTTATAGCATGGCTTTTAAATGAAATCAGATGTTTGTGACTTATATTTATCTAATATATACACAGTGCACAAAACGTTAAGAACAGACTTCCTAATATTGAGTTGCTAATATCAATTCATTGGGCATGGACCCTATAAGGTGTCGATTGCGTTCCACAGGGATGCTGGCCCATGTTGACTCCCACAGTTGTGTCAAGTTGGCTGGATGTCCTTTGGGTGGTGGACAATTCTTGATACACACAGGAAACTGTTGAGTGTGAAAAACCTAGCAGCGTTGCAGTTCTTGTCACAAACCGGTGCGCCTGGCACCTACTACCATACCCCGTTCAAAGACACTTCAATCTTTTGTCTTGCCCATTCACCCACTGAATGGCACACACACACAATCCATGTCTCAATTGTCTCAAGGCTTAAAAATCCTTCTTTAACCTGTCTCCTCCCCTTCATCTACACTGAATGAAGTGCATTTAACAAGTGACATCAATAAGGGATCATATTTCACCCGGTGAGTTTGTCATGGAAAGAGCAGGTATTCTTAATGTTTTGTACACTAAGTGTATATATACCTTGTAAGAATTTGTATCTGTCGTGTGAATGTTGCCGTTTTTTATGTTTACTATATATCTTTATCTTATCTGACTTGCCACAACTAAAGTGTCTTCTGGAAAAATAAAGTAATTATATTCTAATACTATTTCAGAAGGTCCGGTCACACAAATTTCCTAGATGGCAAAGGTTCGGATGGATATTGTCATTTATCAGCATATTAACAAACCTCTACCTCGCAACCCCAAACTGTTCGCACCCCTCTTGTTGGCAGAGAGAAATATGTGCAGTTTTGAAACTCTTTTCCCGCAATTCTACACATTTTCCATGTCTTATGTGTGTTCAGATCATACCATGAGTCAAATCCTAACAGAATGTCCCCCTCCCCCCAAATTGTATTTATATTCATATAATTATTATTTTAAAAACTCGGTCAGAACCCGCAGTCCGTACTAACCCCGTTCTGGGTCCAGATCACAGTCCGCCTATTTTTTTATTTAACTAGGCAAGTCAGTTATGAACAAATTCTAATTTACAATGATGACCGGGGAACAGTGGGTTAACTGCCTTGTTCAGGGACAGAACACCACATTTTTTACCTTGTCAGCTCGGGGATTCGATCCAGCAACCTTTCGGTTAACCACTAGGCTACCTGCCGCCCCTGTTGAGTATGGATGACCTGTAACTTCACTATCAAAACAATGAATTGTCTCCTCTTCTTCATATGTAATTGGGAAATTTAAGATGACTAAAGTTCATCTTTAATTTAGAGTGATCAACACAATGTTTAGCATATTTTGAGTTCCTGTAATACACATGATTTCCAGTGTTCTATTTGTGACGCTCAAGGTGCAGGTTGATGGTCACTAGACTTGATACTGAATGTTATGGATTATTCTCCTATCAGTTGATAGTGGTTGACGCCAGACTGGAAGTACAAGGACACACTGATTATTCACTGTTGCATTGTATTGATGACAWCCTGTGAACACTGTGATTCTGTAGCAGCTGACAGTTGCTGCCTTTTTGTTTTGTCTTCCTACAAGCCTCTCGGGCTGGTGTTTACAGAACATTTGGTGCGGTCTGATTAGGATAGAAAGGCCCCGTCTCCAAGAGGCCAGTTAGACATGTTCTCTGCTTCTGGGCTGCATGGTGTCTCCCTTTTGCAACTTGTAATAAAAACGATATATTTTTGATTGACTTTACCAACGCTGTCCTTTTTGTTCACCTGGAAATTCACCAAAAAATAAAGTAAAGCCTGTCTGTCACTATTTGCTGTTACCATATATGATCTTTTAAATTCCAATGAATCTACGTCAATCTTCAATCATCAGTATTCATCGCATTTATCTTTGTACTGTATCTCTTTTCCCTCTCTGGTGTATGTTCTATATGTTCTATATCTACAGTCTACGTACCTCCACCCCCTCTCTCTGCAGCATGCGGATACCCATGGTATCTCTGGTGTTGACAGAGATCATCTCCTCTCCAGAGACAGAGATGAGGACGCGGCCGTCCGTCAGACAGCCTGAGATGTTACACAGCAGCAGACGCACCACCTCAGGCTTGTCCAGGCCAAAGTAACCAAACCTGGAGAGGAACAGATCAAATACAATTCTATCAAATCTTATTTGTCACATGCTTCGTAAAAACAACTGGTGTAGACTAAAGGTGAAACGCTTACTTACGGGCCAATCCCAACAATGCAGAGAGAGAAAAAAAAAGTACAAATTAACTCAAGTAATACATACACAATGAGTAATGATAACTTGGCTATATACACAGGGTACCAGTACCGAGTCATTGTGCAGGGATTCGAGGTAGTTGAGGTAGATATGTACATATAGGTAGGGATAAAGTGACTAGGCAACGAGATAGATAAACAGTAACAGCAGCGTATGTGATGAGTCAAAAGAGATTAGGGCAAAAACGGTCATTTAACTAACTATTTAGCAGTCTTATAGCTTGGGGGTCCTGTTGTTTCCAGACTTGGTGCATCGGTACCGGTTGCAGTGCGGTAGCAGAGAGAACAGTCTATGATTTAGGGCTGGAGTCTTTGACAATTTTTAGGGCCTTCTTCTGACCCCGACTGGTATAAAGTTCCTTAATGGCAGGGAGCTCGGATCCAGTGATGTACTGGGTCATACGCACTACCCTTCGTAGCGCCTTGCGGTCGAATGCCAAGCAGTTGTCATACCAGAACACACAGGGAAATACATTTGTATAACGACTCCTCTGTGTTACATCAATGTTTATTGTGTTGCCTCTTGAGGATCCGCCCTTTTTTTCAATTTTCACCTAAAATGACATACCCAAATCTAACTGCCTGTAGCTCAGGCCCTGAAGCAAGGATATGCATATTATTGGTACCATTTGAAATGAATCTAGGACAATATAACACAATAGATCTGGTAAAAGATAATACAAAGAAAAAACCAACTGTTCTTTTGTATTTTTTTTGTACCATCATCTTTGAAATGCAAGAGAAAGGCCATAATGTATTATTCCAGCCCAGGTGCAATTTAGGTTTTGGCCACTAGATGGCAGCAGTGTATGTGCAAAGATTTAGACTGATCCAATGACCCATTGTATTTCTGTTCAAAGTGTTGTATCATGACTGCCCAAATGTGCCTAATTTGTTTATTAATAACTTTTCATGTTCAAAATTGTGCACTCTCCTCAAACAATAACATGGTATTCTTTCACTATAATAGCTACTTTAAATTGGACAGTGCAGTTCGATTAACAAGAATTGAAGCTTTCTGCCAATATCAGATATGTCTATGTCCTGGGAAATGTTCTTGTTGCTTACAACCTTATGTTAATCGCATTAGCCTACGTTAACTCAACCGTCCCGTGGAAGGGACACCGATTAAGTTTGTTCAAGTAAACACAGAGAGTGAGAGAGAGAGAGAACGTGAGAACGTGAAGCTCTGAGTCAGTGACTTCAGACTACCTCAGTACTCTCTGTTCTGCCACGGGCCAATCGATATCCACATCAATATCCACACTGTACTCTGGCAGCATCTCATAGTAAGCCCACTTTCCCCCCTGAGAAAGACAATGCAAGAGAAAGGGGATTTCAGTTATCATTTGAAACAACGGCAGTTGACAATAGAATATCTAGAATTATAGATCAGTAAGTCGATTTCTCAGTGTGTCTTTTGTCTCTGGTCAAGCTCACATCCACTGAATGACTAAACATTATTGATCACCTGAGGAAAATAGGGTTCACCTCCAGCAGCAGACATACACATCAGGGCCAGTGTTCATAAAGCGTCTCAGGATAGGAGTGCTGATCTAGAATCAGGTCCTCCCTGCCCATACGATTTTATTAATAATGATAGAAAAGGGAAAACTGATCCTAGACCAACACTCTTATCCTGAAACACTTTGTGAGTATGGGCCCCGATGGGGTATAGTGCCAGTTACCTGCAGGCCTTCCTCTATTGTCGCTCTGGTATGAATGTAGAAAGATCCGTTCTCACACAGCTCTCCATCCCAGTCCTGTCTCCGGGGCCTGTTAGACGGGTCAAGGTTCAGTGGCTTGGTGGCTACACTACCTGAAGAGGAGAGAGCAAAATAATCAATATTAGTTAATAGGTTCTAACTAGGGTTAATACTATCATTAAGCTCGAGGCCCTGGGTCTGAATCCTGCCCTGTGCAACTGGGTCCTGGACTTCCTGACTGGCCGCCCCCAGGTGGTGAAGGTAGGAAACAACACCTCCACTTCGCTGATCCTCAACACAGGGGCCCCACAGGGGTGCGTAATTGGCCCCCTCCTTTACTCCTGTTCACCCATTACTGCGTGGCCATACACGCCTCTAACTCGATCATCACATTTGCAGACGACACAACATTAGTAGGCCTGATTACCAACAATGACGAGACAGCCTACAGGGAGGGGGTGAGGGCCCTGGCGGAGTGGTGCCAGGAAAATAACTTCTCCCTCAATGTCAACAAAACGAAGAAGCTGATCGTGGACTTCAGGAGACAACAGAGAGAGCACACCCCTATTCACATCGACGGGACAGCAGTGGAGAAGGTGAAAAGCTTCAAGTTTCTCGGCGTACACATCACTGACAATCTGAAATGGTCCACCAACACAGACAGTGTGGTGAAGAAGGCGCAACAGAGCCTCTTCGACCTCAGGAGGCTGAAGAAATTCGGCTTGGCCCTTAAGACCCTCACAAACGTTTACAGATGTATAATTGAGAGCATCCTGTCGGGCTGTATCACAGCCTGGTAAGGCAACTGCACTGCCCACAACCGCAGGGCTCTCCAGAGGGTGGTGCGGTCTGCCCAACGCATTACCGGGGGCACACTGCCTGCCCTCCAGGACACCTACAGCACCCGATGTCACAGGAAGGCCAAAGAGATCATCAAGAAGAACAACCACCCGAGCCACTGCCTGTTCACCCCACTATCATCCAAGAAGGCGAGGTCAGTACAGGTGCATCAAAGTTGGGACCGAGAGACTGAAAAACAGCTTCTAACTCAAGGCCATCAGACTGTTAAATAGCCTAAAATATACATTTTAGGGTATCTGAGGAGAAAATAGAAACGTATTTTGACTTGTTGAAACAAAGTTTAGGGGTAGATTTTCGGATTCCTTTCTCTACATGTTGAACGAGTGGATTACTCAAATCGATGGCGCCAACTAAACTGACTTTGAGATATAAAGAAGGATTTTATCTAACAAAACGACACTACATGTTATAGCTGGGACCCTTTGGATGACAAATCAGAGGAAGATTTTCAAAAAGTAAGTGAATATTTAATCGCTATTTATGAATTTATGAAACCTGTGCCGGTGGAAAAATATTTTGATTTGGGGCGCCGTCCTCAAACAATCGCATGGCATGTTTTCGCTGTAATTGCTACTGTAAATTGGACAGTGCAGTTAGATTAACAATAATTTAATCCTTCAACCAATATATGACACTTATATGTACCTAAATGTTTAATATCCATATTTTTTATAATTATTTATTTGAATTGCGGGACGCCTAGCCCTAAAAGGTTTAACATCTACTAGCTAAATCTGTGTGACCAATAACATTTGATTTGATTAGATTTTCCTGGTCCAGAGAAAAAAAACAGAGTCTCCATTTACCTTTTTTAAAATCCAGGACTAGGGTTAATCTGTGTCCGGGAAAACATACCTACGTATAAGGCCCTAAACATGGCACAAGGCTATCCTGGAAGTCCCTAAACATAGCACAAGGCTATCCCGGAAGTCCCTAAACATAGCACAAGTCTATCCCGGAAAGCCCTAAACATAACACATGGCTATCCCATACCTCCTTTCTTGACCTCCTGCCAGCGGAAGTGGTGTTGTCGGGCCACGGCGAAGACAGACGTGAAGCCCTGATTGGTGATCAACTCCAGGGCCTCCTTCAGGTGGAAGGGGTGCAAGCAGGGAGACGTAGCCTGGATGTGACAGATCACCTTCACCTCTGGAGGAAGTCAACACAACACAGCAGATATTGGATTTATCCATTATTTCATCAGATAGTCATATGATATGAGATATGAATAAACCTATATGGTCACTGTTGACATTTGTAGCTACGGAGTGAGTCCCACATTATTTGGATAATCTCCTATTCATGGGTTGTCTATAGTCACTCTCACACTATCAATAAGCTATCAACTGAAACTCTGTTTATACTTGATATGCAACAATTTACTCGGATTGGGATTATGTTTAGATTAGAAATTGAACTAAAAGACAACACATTTTCATTGATGACAGTCGTGCTGGTTTTGTTTCTACCTAGCTAGACAAGAACGGTCACTGATTGGCTGGAGAGTGGAGAGTCAGACAGTACATCTGGTTTCCCAGCAAGTGGTTCTCAGGCTCTGATTAAAAGGCAGGAATGAAAACCTGCAGCAGGCACTACGGCCCTGGAGGTCGTATGTAATCAAGTGTCTCAGAGGAGGACTACAGATTTACAATCAGTTTTGCCTCAAAGAACACAATGAATAAGACTACATGGGCAGGGGGGGCCTGATCCTAGATCAGTATTCTTGCTCTGAGATGCTTGATACATATCTCCCCAGAGCCGTAGTCTAGCTAATATGTTCTTCTGCATATTTTCCATTAATGGCTAGCATCTATAACAAAGCGCTGCCTACGAGTCCTAACAAAGACAGTGAAGCATCAAAGAGGGTGTGGTTTTGTCACAATAAATGATAACAAACGTTGATACTTCCCTGTTGCTATGCCATTGAGTAAATCACAATTGTATTATCTTGATTCCTCACACTTCCCTCCTTGTCTCCTTTTCACAGCACATTGGAGCAGAAAATGTGGTACTTCCTCCACTCAAATCTCCTCCTCTAATGCATTTCGAGGAGGCAAGGAGTGAGGACATGAGGAATCAAGGAAATTACAATTGAGATTCACCCCTTACCTGGGTTTAATCGGGCAAATTCCTGGATAGTGTCGAGAGAGCTGGAAGAGTCTTTGGACACCTCTGGGCTCCTGCGGTGAACCTGAGCTCCCCATGCCTTGGCCACCTTCTCAATGTCATCATGATCAGTCGATACCCACACACTGGTGGGAGAAAGAACTGAAGAAGTTGATTCCTCAGGCTTTGTAATAAGTAGGCAGTGGTGGAAAAAGTACCCAAATTGTCATCCTTGAGTAAAAGTAAAGATGCCTTTATAGAAAATGACTCAAGTAAAAGTGACCAAATAAAATACCACTTGAGTAAAAGACTAAGAAGTATTTGGTTTTAAATATACTTAAGTATCAAAAGTATAAATAATTTCAAATTCCTTGTATTAAGCAAACCAGATGGCATGATTTAAAACATTTTTTTAAATTTTCATGGATAGGCAGGGGCACACTCCAACACTCAGACATGACTTAGAAATTAAGTGTTTGTGTTTAGTGAGTCTGCCAGATCAGAGGCAGTTGGGATGACCAAGGRTGCTCTCTTTATAAGTGTGTGAATTGGACCATTTTCATGTCCTTGTAAGCATTCAACGTGTAACGAGTACTATTGGGTGTCAGGGAAAATTGATGGAGTAAAAAGTAAATTATTTTCCTTAGGAATGTAGTGGAGTAAAAGTACTCAAACATATAAATAGTCAAGTAAAGTACAGATACCCCAAAAAACGACGTAAGTAGTACTGCAMATTTTTACCTAAGTACACCACTGCAAGTAGGCTACATCAATGCAATCCGGTCTTGCGTAGCCAAGACAAAGTCAGAGACAGCAAATGTTCAAACATCCTCTTGACAAACTATTTCAATACGAATCTGACATGGGTTTATATTCACACACAAACAATTAATAATGTACAGATATGACTAGACGCATCAATCATCATAGACAACATAGACTTTATCACTAGGATGAACAATATTATCCGTGCACGCAAAACAAGAATGYCACATGCATTTGGTGCAGCTAATTATTATTAACAGCCTCAGAGCAAATCCAGCTCTGGATTAGCTACATTGCTAAAATCATTTGTAGATTGAACTGAATCACCTGTCAAACTGTTTGGAATCCACGGCAGCTCTCAGAACCCATCCAATGAGCGGGACACCGGCGAGAACTTTGATATTCTTCAGGGGGATCCCCTTACTGCCTCCCCTAGCTAGGATCAGAGCTGCAATGTGTATCTTCCTGCCGCTGTCTTTGAAAATCTTTGTTTTCCCGTCTATCACATCTTCAAATCCAGATAGCGTACGTTTTCTTGCAGCAGCCATTTGCCTGTGCTGATGAAGTCTATATTGGTTTGCTAATACAAGACTAGTAAAAGACTAGCGCACTACTTTTGTGAAACAATTTAAACTAAATGTATTGGATTGTTAACCAGCATTTGTAACGTGAGTCTGATCATTATTTGTACAGAACTGTTCATCTGATAATACTCTGTGGAATATAAAAATACTTGCTTGATATACAGTACCAGTCAAAAGTTTGGACACGCCTACTCATTCAAGGGTTTTTCTTTATTTTACTATTTTGCAGGGTTGGGGAGTAACGGATTACGTGGAAGGGATTACCAAAAACGGTAACTGTAATCCGTTACATTACCAGCAAAAGTATTGTAATCAGATTACCGATACTTTTTCAAAACTAGATGATTACTTTTAAATTCAGAAAGGTTTGCGGAAAAATATATTTGACACTTCTGTTTTCTCAATGACTTTCAAATCAGCATTGAAAAAAGGCGCACATTTAAATTTGTTCCACCTGAGCGAGTCTGACCAAAAATCAGAGACCACTATGATGACACACCAAATATGATGGATCGCGGGAAATAGCAGGAATAGGTTTTTGTAGGCTACAATCCAATATAGATGACAGTAGTGGTGTAGTCTACGGCGACACGGATATCACGTATTATTGATATCTACATAGCGCATTGATGTGAATCACACTGCTGCTCTCTCATTAAACTATTTGCGTTTACGGTCATTATGCTATTTGCGTTTACGGATTGTGGTTGTTGTGGATGTGTAATGCCCGGGGTGTAGTGGAGGAAGGAGTCAGACGCAGGAGACAGAGAGTTCAGAGTAGCGTTCTAATTTAATTCCACAAACAGGTGAACACGACGCCACTCTAAGCGTAATGCTCCACCACATAAACGAGAACACGAAATACCAAGCGACAACGTACACGAACCGTGACACACAAGCATGTACAACCTGTACACAAAACAATCCCGCACACCCAGCAATAAAGCCCCATTAATCACCCTAACCACAAACAGGTGTAACCACTAAACAAAAAAGGAGGGGGAGGAAAAGTCAGTAGCAGCTAGTAGGCCGGTGACGACGACCGCCGAGCGCCACCCGAACAGGAAGGGGAGCCACCTTCGGTAGGAGTCGTTACAGGATGGCTGTTCACAAATCTAAATGTGTATTTGAACCCAATAATGTTTCAATTCTAGAAGTTTAAGCTGCCTATCAATCATTGTTTTTGAAACCAGTGGACAGGTAGAGAAAAATGCACTCTTGTAAAAGCTGTTTAGTGCGGATCCAAGCCTATGGAATAAAAGTGGAGCTTTTATTGCTCAATTTAATTCATGCTGACAAAAAAAAATCCATAGGCCTAATGGACATGCTCAAACTTGCACACTTTTGATAGACTTAAAGCGGAAATCTGTAGTTGCTACATCTATTTTTGGATTTATAAATTATATATACATTACCAACATCTATTATTGGAGATTTAAATTAGTATATATTAACATTTTCCACAGTCCAGAAAGTTTGCTACACGGCATCAGCGGATCATGTGTAGTAAGCAAATAAGTTGTTAAACAAATACAATATATTTAGATTTCTAGATTCTTCAAGTAGCACCCTTGCCTTGATGACAGCTTTGCACACTCTGGCAAAGCATGCCATTCCATGAGCGTATAATTTATTTTCAACTCGAATCAATGAACCCAATCAGTCCTCCATGACAACAAAATCAAACAACAGAGTAGGGCTGGCTAATAAGTCCTTAGTTTTGGGGCCATGCTCAGGAAAAACAAATTGGCTAATCTATACTCCATATTTCCCAAGGGCTATAACATTTGTTGGATGACTGCGAATTCTGATAAGCTTCGGTTTTAAGTAAAGACATATTTACTCGTATTTTTATTATGTGTAGAAAGCGATGGGTTAGAAGAAGCCTACATAACCAACCCATAAAGTAAAATTAACATCCATATTAGGCCAGCTATGTAAACTTTAACAATGATTTATCCTGCAAATAGATGTCGTTCAATTGGTAACATACATGTTTGTCTTCTTCTAGATGCCTCTTAAGGGGAAAGTCATCTAAAAGTAAGGAATGTAATCAGTAAACCACAAGTTACGTTACTGATTAAAATTTTGGACAGGTATACTTGTAACTGTAACGGATTAAAATGAAAAAAGTACCTACCCGACACTGCTATTTTCTACATTGTAGAATAATAGTGAAGACATCAAAACTATGAAATAACACATTGGAATCATGTAGTAACAATTTTAAACAAATCTAAATAATTTAGAGATTTTTAAAGTAACCACCCTTTGCGCCTTGATGACAGCTTTTCCCCCTCTGCTTGCCAGTCTCTCAACCGACTTTCACCTAGAATGCTTTTCCAACAGCCTTGAAGGGTTCCCACTATATGCTCACACTTGCTGGCTGACTTTCCTTTACTCTGGCGGTCCAACTCATCCCAAACCATCTCAATTGGGTTTGTGGTCGGGTGATTGTGTAGGCAGGTCCTTCTGATGCAGCGCACTCCATCACTCTCCTCCTTGGTCAATTAGCCCTTACACATCCTTGGGTGGTGTTGGTCATTGTTCTGTTGAAAAACAAATGATAGACCCCCTAAGCTCAAACCAGATGGGATGGCGTATCGCTGCAGAAATGCTGTGGGTACCATGCTGGTTAAGTCTGTTTGAATTCTAAATAAATCACGACAGGGTCCACCAGCAAAGCACCCCACACCTCCCTCCCCATGCTTCATGATGGGAAACACACAGCAGAGATCATCCGCGTCTCACAAAGACACGGCTGTTGGAACCAAAAATCTCAAATTTGAGCTCATTAGAACGAAGGACAGATTTCCCGGTCTAATGTCCATTGTGCTCATGTTTCTTGGCCCAACAAGTCTCTTCTTATGTATCCTTTAGTATTGGTTTCTTTGCAGCAATTTGACCATGAAGCCTGATCAC
>NW_019942547.1:293080-350979 GCF_002910315.2 Salvelinus sp. IW2-2015 | reverse complement strand
GTCAAAAGTTTGCGTAACGGCATCATGCGGACCATCATGTGTTAGTAACAAATAAGTGTTAACAAATACAATAATTTTAGATTTTAGATTCTTCAAAGTAGCCACCCTTTGCCTTGATGACAGCTTTGCACACTCTTGCAAAGCATGCCATTCATGAGCGTATAATTTATTTTCAACTCGAATCAATGAACCCAATCAGTCCTCCATGACACAAAATCAAAACAACAGAGTAGGGCTGGCTAATAAGTCCTTAGTTTTGGGGCCATGCTCAGGAAAAACAAATTGGCTAATCTATACTTCCATATTTCCAAGGGCTATAACATTTGTTGGAGATGACTGGAATTCTGATAAGCTTCGGTTTTAAAGTAAAGACTATTTACTCGTATTTTTATATGTAGTAGAAAGCGATGGGTTAGAAGAAGCCTACATAACCAACCCATAAAGTAAAATTAACATCATATTATGGCCAGCTATGTAAACTTTAACAATGATTTATCTGCATAGATGTCGTTCAATTGGTAACATAATGTTTGTCTTCTTCTAGATGCTCTTAAGGGGAAAGTCATCTAAAAGTCGGAATGTAATCAGTAAACCACAAGTTCGTTACTGATTAAAATTTTGGACAGGTAACTTGTAATGTAACGGATTAAAATGAGAAAGTACCTACCCGACACTGCTATTTTCTACATTGTAGCATTAATAGTGAGACATCAAAAACTATGAAATAACACAATATGGAATCATGTAGTAACCAAAAAAGTGTTAAACAAATCTTAAATAGATTTTAGATTTAGATTCTTTAAAGTACCACCCTTTTCTTGATGAAGCTTCGCACCTCTTGCCAGTCTCAACAGCTTCACCTAGAATGCTTTTCCAACAGCCTTGAAGGGTTCCCCATATTGTAGCACTGTGCTGGCTGTTTTCCTTTACTCTGGCGGTCCAACTCATCCCAAACCATCTCAATTGGGTTTGTGGTCGGGTGATTGTGTAGGCCAGGTCCTTCTGATGCAGCACTGCATCACTCTCCTCCTTGTTCAAATTAGCCCTTACACATCCTTGAGGTGTGTTGGTCATTGTTCTGTTGAAAAACAAATGATAGACCCCACTAAGCTCAAACCAGATGGGATGGCGTATCGCTGCAAGAATGCTGTGGGTACCCATGCTGGTTAAGTCTGTCTTGAATTCTAAATAAATCACGACAGGGTCCACAGCAAAGCACCCCCACACCTCCTCCCCATGCTTCATGATGGGAATCACACAGCAGAGATCATCCGCGTCTCACAAAGACCCGGCTGTTGGAACCAAAAATCTCAAATTTGAGCTCATTAGAACGAAGGACAGATTTCACCGGTCTAATGTCCATTGCTCATGTTTCTTGGCCCAAACAGTCTCTTCTTATGGTATCCTTTAGTATTGGTTTCTTTGCAGCAATTTGACCATGAAGGTGATTCACGCAGTCTCCTCTGAACAGTTGATGTTGAGATGTGTCTGTTACTTGAATTCTGTGAAGCATTTATTTGGGCTGCAATTTTCTAGTGATTCACGCAGTCTCCTCTGAACAGTTGATGTTGAGATGTGTCTGTTACTTGAATTCTGTGAAGCATTTATTTGGGCTGCAATTTCTGAGGCTGGTAACTAATGAACTTATCCTCTGCAGCAGAGGTAACTCTGAGTCTTCCTTTCCTGTGGCGGTCCTCATGAGAGCCAGTTTCATCACAGCGCTTGATSGTTTTTGCGACTGCAATTGAAGARACTTTCAAAGTTYTTGAAATGTTCCTATTTGACTGACCTTCATGTCTTAAAGTAATGATGGACTGTCATTTCTTTTTGCTTATTTGAGCTGTTCTTGCCATAATATGGAGTTGGTCTTTTACCAAATAGGGCTATCTTCTGTATACCCCCCTGCATTGTCACAACACAACTGATTGGTTAAAACGCATTAAGAAGGAAAGAAATTCCACAAATGAACTTTTAACAAGGCACACCTATTAATTGAAATGCATTCCAGGTGACTACCTCATGAATCTGGTTGAGAGAATGCCAAGAGTGTGCAAAGTTGTCATCAAGGCGCAAAGGGTGGTTACTTTGAAAAATCTCAAATATATTTAGATTTGTTGAAAAAAATTGGTTACTACATGATTCCATATGTGTTATTTCATAGTTTTGATGTCTTCACTATTATTCTACAATGTAGAAAATAGTAAAAAATAAAGAAAAACCCTTGAATGAGTAGGTGTGTCCAAACTTTTGCAAATGCAACTTACACTATATATATATAAAAGTATGTGGACACCCTTTCAAATTAGTGTATTAAGTTATTTCAGCCACACCCGTTGCTGACAGGTGTATAAAATCGAGCACACAGCCATGCAATCTCCATAGACTAACATTGTCAGTAGAATGGCCTTACTGGAGAGCTTTCAATGTGGCACAGTCGGATGATGCCGCCTTTCCAACTAGTCAGTTTGTCAAATTTCTGCCCTGCTAGAGCTGCCCCTGTAAGTGCTGTTATTGTGAAGTGGAAACATCTAGTAGCAACAACAGCTCAGCCGCTAAATGATAGGCCACACAAGCTCACAGAATGGGACCGCCGAGTGCTGAAGCTCGTAGCGCGTAAAAATCGTCTGTCCTCGGTTGCAACACTCACTACCGACTTCCAAACTACCTCTGGAATCAACTTCAGCACAATAACTGTTCGTCAGGAGCTTCATGAAATGGGTTTCCATTGCCGAGCAGCCACAAACAAGCCTAAGATCACAATACCCAATGCCAAGCGTCGGCTAGAGTGGTGTAAAGCTCGCTGCCGTTAGACTATGGAGTAGTGGAAAAGCATTCTCTGTAGTGATGACTCACACTTCACCATCTTGCAGTCCTGATGGACAAATTTGGGTTTGGGGTATGCCAGGAGAATGCTACCTTCCCCAATGCATAGTGCCAACTGTAAAGTTTGGTGGTGGTGGAATAATGGTCTGGGGCTATTTTTCATAGTTCGGGCTAGGCCCTTTAGTTCCATTGAAGGGAAATCTTAACACTACAGCATTCAATTGCATTCTAGACTGTGCTTCCAACTTTGTGGCAACAGTTTGGGGAAGGCCCTTTCCGGTTTCAGCATGACAATGCTCCCGTGCACAAAGCGAGGCCCTTACAGGTATGGTTTGTTGAGATCGGTGTGGAASAACWTRATTGGCCTGCACAGAGCCCTGACCTCAACACCACTGAACACCTTTGGGATGAATTGGAACGCTGACTGCGAGCCAGGCCTAATCGGCCAACMTCACYAATGCTCTTGTGGCTGAATGGAAGCAAGTCCCCGCATCAATGTTCCAACATCTAGTGGAAAGCCTTCCCAGAAGAGTGGAGGCTGTTATATCAGAAAAGGGGGGACCAACTGCATATTAATGCCCATGATTTTACATTTACATTTACATTTAAGTCATTTAGCAGACGCTCTTATCCAGAGCGACTTACAAATTGGATTTTGGAATGAGATGTTTGACAAGCAGGTGTCCATATACTTTTGGTCATGTAGTGTATTTCTGTGACAACTGAAATTATCTATTCATTCCTTCTCAGTAAACGCTCTTATAACTTACAGTAGTGAGTGCATACATTTTTATACTGGTCCAACGTGGGAATCAAACCCACAACCCTATTATTGCAAGTGCCATGCTCTACCAACCCAAGCCACATCATATCATCACAAACCACTTGATGTCYCAATATACTCAATTACTGTATTGTGCATTGTTTTTCTTCATGGTGATGGTAAGTGTACAGGTACAAGCTCCCCTGAATGAGATGTAAATAATGCTAATTTAACCCTTCTTGTATTTCTTTCAAATGCAGTGGTAAATATGTTTTACAGTAGTAAATATGAAGATCTTCCAATGAAACGAAGACCCCCACCTCTCTCTCATGGTTTAACCATTCATTTCTGTGGTGTGACTGTCCWTCCAGTAGTGCTGAATTTCGGCCTCAGCTGAGCTCCTTTATACATAGACTTTCCTTTGTAGGTCTACTTCCTMATTTTCACMATTTCTATGCCATGCGTCCTTGATMAAATTAGCCTTGATTCCAAWGCATTAGATTTATCCGATTATTTATCATTGTTTGCTTTTGTCAGTCAGCTGTTTAGAGCACTCGTTACTTTCAGGTGTGCCGGGTGCTGGTGTTCTCCGTGCCAGTGGCGATTTTAGCATTTACATCCTGGTGGGGCAAATTCCCCCAAAATGTTTGGGGTGCATGCCCAGCAAAGTCACTACACAACACAACACTAAACAATACATTAATTGCACTATAATGGTGACAAACAGTGCCCMCAAACTGTTAGGACCTACATAAAGCTGTCCCAACAGCAGAGTCCCAACAGNTACATAAAGCTGTCCCAACAGCAGAGTCCCAACAGTAGTCCCAACACCTTACCACTGCTACACCTGGCTATCAGGGGAGCCTTGTATGGCAGCGAAACAGTTCATTCAGCCTCATTTATTGCCTTTTAAAAAAGCATAGCTGATATGGCTGACTTGCTTAAACAAATGTGGTTTCTACTGACAATTGAGATGTACAAACTATGGCATAAGGGGACGATTAACGGATAAGAGGCAATCCGTGATTTCGATTAAGATATTAATGAGCGAGCTAGGACGGACGTAGTCAATATAACTATTTGTTCAGCACTTTTGAAATGTAGAGCGACAGAATTCAGAACATGGGCCGTTCTTACAGTATTTTCCCTGTACACCAAGTCAGAACCGTAGGATAAATAAAGGGGGCATATAAGCAGATAATGAAAGCTCTTACAATATTTGATGATGACATTTCTCTAAAACAGGCTACAGGCTACATGTGCACCACCAAGTCAGAACAGTAGGCAAAATTATGAGGGGAAAAGGGACCAAATTATTAGGGTAAGGCACATGGGCTACTAAAAGCTTACTACACAACATGTACTTAGTTTTACTTTCTTAGCTACTGTAYAGTATACATATCTCCCTGGCATATTACATCATTTATGCAGCAGCATACAAGATATTTTTGGACACCTTGTTGTGCTGTGCTCACTTGAACAGGGAGGTGGCATAGAAGGTGCTTTCAAGACAACTGGGAATTCGAAGAAAAAAAAATTCAATCATGATGACATCAGTGATCTTCATATCGGAGCTCTAGAAAAAGACCCGAGTTCCCGACTTGCAATTCCGTGTTGAACGACCGTTCAAAACKTATTTTCCCAGTCGGAGCTAATTTTTTCTGAGTTCCCAGTTGTCTTGAACTCACTGAAGTCATATTTCCCAGTTCTGAGTTTCCAATTGTTTTGAGCGCAGCAGAAGTCCTGCTGGATTGACAGCATGGCCAATGTTGAATGTTTATCATCATAAGCTTGGAAAAGAGACCCTWAAACCCAGACTTGGGACCACACACCCACTCCACTGAATATCAGGCCACTGATTCCTTCCAAACCACTCATTGTTAAATTTGCGATTTCCAACTTGTTGTGTAATGTTTATGTCCAATGGTTGATGAGCACAGATACGTTTAATCTATAATTTCTCTTAATTATTTATCTTCATATGACAAGGATTAAAAAGCATTTGCCAGTAGATTGTCAACTTGATTCATGATGATGACTGCTAGCTTGCTAGCTAAGGTTTTGAAAGTATGATGTTGACATGATCAAAGCTACCGTGATTTGACGTCATTTTATCGTGTATAACAGCACCCAAGGGGCTTGAATTTTYTAGCTCTACCCTTAGATGTGGCGGTGACGTAGTTTCCCAATGAGTGACAGAACACTGAGCCAATCATGGCGCAACTAGAGAACATTACGAACCCCTACGCTACGTATTTTCCACTGGCTGCCCCACCACCACAGAAGCACTRAGCTAGGCCGAAACACCTGCATTTTGGAGATGCCTTACTCAAGAAAGCAAAAAAGAAACCAAGTTGGTATGCAGCTTTATTAACACAACATACATTTTTTATTTGTTTTACATTGTTTGCAAATTGAAATGTGACACCTATTAATGTCAAAATAACATGCAAAATAAGCAACCCCCCCAAAAAATGAATGAAGGGTCACCACTGCTGGGTTTAAACATCTTTTCAGAAAGTGAAAGCTCAGTTAATAGGGATAGMAAAGTACATTTTTTGACTCATATTGAAGGCTCATCTTCAGAATGTCATAGTGAGGAATAAATATATTTATTTAACTAGTCAAGTCAGTTAAGAACAAATTCTTATTTATATGACAGCCTACTGGGGAAAAGTGGGTTACCTGCCTTGTTCAGGGGCAGAATGACAGATTTTTACCTTGTCAGCTCTGGGATTCGGTCCAGCAACCTTTCGGTTACTGGCCCAACGCTCTAACCCCTAGGCTACCTGCCGCATGATATATCCCCATATGCATCAGAGTCGCGTCTTTTGTGGGTATTTTAAAGCTTGTTTTTCTAGCACATGGCATCTTAAGCATTGTTACAGAACGCTTTATATTATCTGGATATTTMATTTTAATTTATTTTAAAATATAAACCTAACAATAGGTAGCCTATCCTTTTTGCCATTTTCTTTAACAAAGGGTATGGCATATCTCCTACAATTTGAGCCCTGGTTTTAACCAAACACACCAAGCACTTCCCAGACACGGAGCTATTTAAGGAGTGCATGGTGACAGCATTGGAGGATTGGGCTATACCGRCAAATCTATGTATAGCATAATTGCATCTGTCAAACACGTCACTCGRCCTCTTATTACAGGGGCACAACTTTCACTGGGGACGGGGGGACATGCCTAACCCTAACCCTAACCCCCCACATTCTTAAATTGCATTTTTGCACCCACAAGTTTTATCATTGGAATGTGATACAAAACGAGGCAATGGTGTGCTTTAGGACCATGCGGATGCCTCCGAGCGGTCGGGTAGGCTGTTTGGAGTGTTTATCCGACTGGATAAAAAAAGAAAAAAAAGAAGAAGAATATTATGACCCCCTCACCCCTAAAACCATATATTTCTTTTTGCGTGACCTGCGTCTCAATCCACAGCAACCCGCCGATATCGCCCTTCCGCATCTGCGGTGAAAGGTGGCAGAGTTTGTCAGACCATGAGACATCCCGAAAATCGGTCTTCTCATTAAAACATCTGTAGTGTCCGAAGGGAAAGCTGAAAAAGTTGGAAAGCTGAGACTCACGAACACACTAGCGTTCTTCAGTTTGCTCTAGGGTGCCCACAAGACTCACAAGACTTGTTTTAAGGTCCCCAGTTCCAGTTTAAAAAATGAATGGAAGTATATACAGTACTCAGACCCCTTCCCTTTTCCCACATTTTGTTACAATACAGCCTTATTCTGAAATGGATTATATTAAAAAAAGGAATCATCAATCGAAACACAATACCCCATAACGACAAATCGAAAACAGGTGTATAGATTTTTTTGCTAATTTATTAAAAAAACAAACAGAAATACCTTATTTACATAAGTATTCAGACCCTTTGCTATGAGACTCGAAATTGAGCTCAGGGGCACGCTGTTTCCATTGATCATCCTTGAGATGTTCTACAACTTGAGTCCCCCTGTGGTATATTCAATTGACTAGACCTGATTTGGAAAGAAACACAACTGTCTATATAAGGTCCCACAGTTGACAGTGCATGTCAGAGCAAAAACCAAGCCATAAGGTCGAAGGAATTGTCCGTAGTGCTCTGAGACAGGATTGTGTCGATGCACAGATCTAGGGAAGGGTACCAAAAAAAATGATGCAGCATTGAAGGTCCCCAAGAGGTTTGGAACCACCAAGACTCTTCCTAGAGCTGGCCACTGGCCAAACTGAGCAATCGGGGGAGAAGGGCCTTGGTCAGGGAGGTGACCAAGAACCCGATGGTGGCCAGACGGAAGCCACTCCTCAGCAAAAGGCACATGACAGCCCGCTTGRAGTTTGCCAAAAGGCACCTAAAGGATTCCCAGACCATGAGAAACAATATTCTCTGGTCTGATGAAACCAAGATTGAACTATTTGGCTTGAATGCCAAGCGTCATGTCTGGAAGAAACCTGGCACTATCCCTACGGTGAAGCATGGTGGCAGCATCATGCTGTGGTGATGTTTTTCAGTGGCAGGAACTGGGAGACTAGTCAGGATTGAGGGAAAGATGAACAGAGCAAAGTACAGAGAGATCTTGATGAAAACCTGCTCCGGAGCACTCAGGACCTCAGACTGGGGCGAAGGTTCACTTTCCAACAGGACAACGACCCTAAGCACACAGCCAAGACAACGCAGGAGTGGCTTTGAATAAGTCTCTGAATGTCCTTGAGTGGCCCAGCCAGAGCCCAGACTTGAACCAGATCGAACATCTCTGGAGAGAACTGAAAAGACGCTCACCATCCAACCTGACAGCTTGAGAGGATCTGCAGAGAAGAATGGGAGAAACTCCCCAAATACAGGTGTGCCAAGTTTGTAGCGTCGTTTCCAAGAAGTGTCGAGGCTGTAATCTCTGCCAAAGGTGCTTCAACAAAGTACTGAGTATATGGTCTGAATTGTGAACTTGTGATATTTCAGTTTTTTCGGGAGTGACTAGCTCACCAAGCTGTGGTTACCATCATGCCCTACCATCATGCCCTATCTCCAGTGACGAGAATCAATTTCCAGATACAGACCACTTAGAAGTTAATTCATTGGGAAACTATTTATTTGATCCATTGATAGAACATAGGCTTTCACCAAATGAACAGGCATTTCATGATTTTTGTTTCTGGGGGTGGATTATCCCTTTAACTGATGTCAAAGCCTTGCAGGATTGTCACTATGCTCTTTACTACATTTTAGTAATTTAGCAGACACTCTTATTCAGACCAATTTACTGTAGGGAGTGACTACATTTTGGTACTTTTTCAAACTAATCCTCCATAGGAACCGAACCCACATCGCTGGCATTGCGAGCACCGTGCTCTACCAACTGAGCCACATGGTATCCACTACTCTCCGTCTCTCCCTCTCTCCGGGYGATGTTTGTGTAACTAAGGTCAGGTCTGTTCGCTGTCTTTGCCGACACCATTTGCTGACTCAGATTATTTCTGGACTCACTTTGAGGAAGATGGAGAAAATTGTATCTGTGGTGGTTAAGGTACAGCTGAGGGCCAAATAAAAAGTGTTTTTGGTTTAGGGCAGAGTGAAGCTTATGGCTGTCAGAGAATGGATATTGAGCGGGCATATCCTTACTTGTTGTTACCCTTTAGTGAGGTGACCATGACTTCTGAATTACTGTCTGGCCTTTTAGGTTTAAATGTTTCTAATCCCTTGTTGTCACCTTCTAACCTATATCTCTTAGCAAACAGTTTTGAAATCAATGACTGCTTATTGCATTGTCATGCATTGTTATCGCATTGTTATTGCATTGCCATGAGCGTTGAGCACACATTTATGACCTTCTGTACTTTTTAATGTCCAATAAGTAAACCAATCACTTTCAAGTCATTGTTTCGATCAGATACTATAAAAGCACATTGCAATAATAAATGTTATACCAATGGGGCGGTTTCGTGGACACAGATTAAGCCTAGTCTTAGTCTAAATTGCACTTTTAAACTAGACTAACTGAAATTGCATTTCTCAGACATGGTTTAAAATAGTCTCAGACTTGCCCTAATCTAGATTTTAAAAGTCTCATTTCCAGAAGGACGATTAGAGTTAATCTAGATCTAAATGAAGCCTTAAATTAAACYTGGCCAGAGGCAGGTTTAACTTCAGATTAATGGATGTTGGCCCCCAGGTTGACCTTGGCAATGGAGGAAAATTGATTAACTGGACTATTTCATTGATGATAAAAGAGCAACCACCAAGTCCAGACAGAAGGGCAGTTATAGACAGGAGAAACCCACTGAATGATTTAGTTTAAATCCATTTCTGTGACCGTTTCCATATGTACAAAGAAAATGGTGCTGACAATTTGTTTGCTTGAGCGCCAAGGCTTTCATCTGACTCTCTTAGGGGAAAGTCCATCCCTCCTTCCTTACAAGTACTGATCACCTTGAGGTTTTTGGCATCTGGAACCTTCCATTGTGAAACAGGAGATTTATGTGGTGTAAGTGAACCGACTGTGTGCAGAATAGACTCAAGGAAGCAAACAATAGCCATGGACTGGTAACACAAAGGGTTTTAATTCACAAATGGAAATATCAGGACCCCGAACTGGTGCTGGTTTGAGAAGAACAATGGTACTGTTGCTGCTTCATGTTTCCCTTCTCCTTTATATCCAAATCAACATGAAGGATTTGCGTCTTCATATCAGGCTCTTCTTTTAAATTCACTAGTTTGTGCTCATGAAATTCCATGGCCAGTTTCTCATGCGTGCTCTGCCTCTTTGTCTTTGTCCTCCGGCTACGGGTTAGTGAAACAACCTTCCCTCCTGCAGAAGTAGTGAGCTGACCTTCATCCTGTCTTATCCCCTCCAAGCTATGGGGATCATCTGCCTCGAGATAATGATTACATTACTGCATTAGATAAGATTATTTCGTCACTAGTTGAGTTCATTACATAATTGTTATTATGGAAGTGCAAGAGATGACTGACAACATGACATATTCCCTGGAGTCTGGGGATGGCACATGTTGAATGAATGTGTCCTACCAAATGAGGATTGAACGGTCCTCCATCTGAACTGTCCAAATGGTCATCATCGGGGCTACCTTCCAGGGGTTGCTGGCTATCAATGATCCAGGTCAGCAAGTCCCCCAACTCACCTGTCTCTGGTCTTACTGGGGGCCCGCCACCAGTCTTGAAACGCTCGCTACGAGCAACAGCATTTGTCTTCTTTAATTTGACTTATGCTTTTCCACAGGACCTTAGAAAGACAAGACAATATAGAAATGGTATTGTGTTACATTTGTCACACAAATACATTTAGGCCCCACTGTGTTGTGTTATACAAGATAACTAACATTTCAAAGTGACTGATTTGTAAAACTGGACCAACAATAACTATAGTATTTGACCTGAASTTGTAGCGTCCTTTTGTTTACTTTGACTTCAAATTTGACTACAAATGGTATCCAATAATATTTTTCTGTTGATGAGTCAGCCATTTGCTCTTGATAATTGGGTGGTTTGACACAATTCGCTTCAACATATTTTATTTCCCACTAAATTCTTTGAATGTTTATTTTTTTTACCTCCATCCCCTGTTTGGTTTAGGTGACTTGCTCCAATTTCACACAATGCTTACGTATTAGCATTAGCATCCCATCCCTGGTTTTTGATGCATCCTCTGGTCAGCACCAAGTGCACATCATCAATCTAATTTGACTTCAAAGATGAACTGCTTAGTCCTTACTTACCTTAGTCGGGGACTCCCTAGTCTAGAACTAATTAATCTGAAATTAARAAACATCTCAGAAAGCCATTCATCTGGATTAATTTAAGTAGAATTWGCTTATTCCTGATTTAACACCAGAACCGCCAAGTCAATCTGATCAGTTTCACATTTTGTCATTTCAATCATTTAATTTCAATAAAAACATTGAACCCACCTGTCCCTGACTTTTCTTAAATATGATTATTTTACACTCTAGCATTATGTTGAGATAAATATCATAAGACAAAAGCTTTGAGCATTTCATCCTCAAAGCTCCAAATGACCACATGCATATTGTCACGTCCTGACCTTAGTTCCTTTTTTGTGTCTCTATTTTAGTTTGGTCAGGGCGTGAGTTAGGGTGGGCAGTCTATGTTCTTTTTTCTAGGTTGTTGTTTTTCTATGTGTTTGGCCTGGTGTGGTTCCCAATCAGAGGCAGCTGTTTATCGTTGTCTCTGATTGGGAGCCATATTTAGGTAGCCTGTTTTCCATTGTGTGTTGTGGGTGATTGTTTCCTGTTTTAGTGTTTGTTTCACATTTCAGGACTGTTTCTGTTTTCGTTATCATTCACTTTGTTATTTTTGTATTTTGTCGTGTTCAGTTTTATTAAACTATCATGGACACTTACCACGCTGCRTATTGGTCCGATCCWTCATACTCCTCRTCTGAAGAGGAGGAAAATCGTTACACATATTTAACAGTATACTTTTTTTAGTCGTTTATGTTACTGTGGGCTATGTAAAAATGAAAAAAAAACACAGATGTGTAAAATCTATTTTATTTGTGGATTGCCTTAGTTACAATTATGAAACAAAAAGCATGCGAGTTGAAATTGTAATGAATACTCAGCAAGAAAAAGGTGTAGATTCACGCGCAGGGCGCGGCAGGTGTTTATTTCGCCTTCGCAGAAGGCAGGAATCATGGTCACAGGCAAGCAATGGTCATACACAGGTAGGCAAACAGGCAGGTGAATCAACTAGGACTGAAGGCTATAACTGGTTCTCACAAACGAGCTAGGAAGAGGCTTGGTAGAGTTAAAATGAACAATACCAGAAAGGCACAAACAGAATGAACTGAACTAAATAAGGAGCCGATGAGACCAGGTGAGTAACTAACACAGGTGAAATCAATGAACAAAAATGAAAGACAGGGCTACGTTGAAGAACACAACGAAACAGAACACAAGGTTGACTAAGAAAATAAATACAGTAACCCCCCCTCCCCCCCAGGGTATCATGAAGGGAACAATGAAGCGAGGACAGAACTTTTTGCAGGGGAGGCGGATGTCTCTGGTAGAGAGCCACACACGCTGTCCAGGGTGAAAGAGTGGCATAGGTCGGCGGTGTCTGTCGGCAAAGCGTTTCTGGGTATTAGAGGCTTCCTGCAGATGCCGGTGAGTGGTCTCCCATACCCGCTCACTACACCGAAACCAGTCGTCTGAGCGCATTCGGCCCAGGCCATATACCGACTCCAGTCGTGTGGAGAGGCAGAACATTGTTGGCGGAGGTACTTCCCCATTTCTTGGTTCAGGCGTTCCGTCTGACCGTTGGTCTGGGGATGGTACCCAGAGGAGATGCTGAGGGCAGCGCCCAGTCGGTCACATAAGGCTTGCCACACCCGGGAGACAAACTGGGGCCCGCGATTAGAGACGATGTCCTCCGGGAATCCCATACAGACGGAACACCTGCTGGAACATACACTCAGCCAATTCCATGGCGTTAGGTAAATGAGGAAGACGAACCAGACAACACATTTTTGAAAAACAGTTTACTATGACAAGGATGGTGGTGTTACCAGAGGATTCAGAAAGGTCTGTGATGAAGTCAACAGCTATGTGGGACCAGGGTCTGTGAGTGATTGGCAAAGGTTAAAGCTTACCGGAAGGGAGAAGACGAGGGCTGTTGGTTTGGGCGCAGACTGGACAGGAGAGTACGTAATCCCTTACGTCGGATGCCAGTGAGGTCCACCAGAATTTACGGGCTATAAGTTTGGTGGTTCATGTAACGCCCGGATGTCCTGACCCGAAGGACGTGTGGCACCATTGCAACAGTTTGGGTCTAACAGCTGCTGGTACGTAACTCTTTCCAGCTGGTGTCTCAGGAGGAGCCGGGTCTGAGGTCAGGGTTTCTTGTGTGGCAGAGTGAACCTCCCACTGTACCGGTCCCATAATGCAAGAGGAAGGAAAAATTGGTGTAGGGTCTGAGTTACTGGTCGGAAGGTCAAATTGGCAGGAGAGAGCGTCAGCTTTTACATTTCTTTCCAGGGATGTAAGTAACAAGAAAATGGAAGCGTGTGAAGAGCCCAGCGGGCTTGTCTGGAGTTTAACCTCTTGGCCCCTCTGATATATTCCAGATTATGATGGTCTGTTAGGACGAGAAAGGGATGTTGTGCGCCCTCCAACCAGTGGCGCCACTCCGAGGGCCAGCTTGATGGTGAGGAGTTCTGTTCCCCACATYGTAATTCCTCTCAGCGGAGGATAACTTCCTGGAGAARAAGGCACAGGGATGTGATTTTRTAGGTGTTCCCACCCRSTGAGAGAGTATGGCTCCTACTYCGGAGGCATCCACCTCCAGGGTGAAAGGAAGGGTCGGATCAGGATGGCGAAGGACAGGAGCTGAGGTGAAGASGCGTTTSAAGTTGTTGAAAGCAGTCAGGGCGGTATCAGTCCATTCAAGGGTCCGGGTCTTTTGGCTGGTAAGGGCAGTGGCAGTAGAACTGAAGTTCCGAATGACCCGGCGATAGTAGTTGGAGAACCCAATGAAACATTGGAGTTCCTTAACGGTGGTGGGTTTGGGCCAGTTAGTGACGTCAGTGACTTTGTTCAGCCATGCTGACCCCTCCAGGTGTCAGTACGAAACCGAGGAAGTTTACCAACGTTGCATAGAAGGTGCTCTTTACAGTTTTCACATGAAGGTTATGGTCAAGAAGCCATTGAATAACCTTTTGCACATGCTGTATATGTTCCTTCAGGGAGTGGGAGTAAATCAGGATGTCAATGTAGATGATGAGAAAGCGGTTGATCATATCCTGGAAAACGTTGTTCATAAAGGATTGGAAGACGGCGGGGGCATTAGTAAGGCCGTAGGGCATGACCAGGTATTCGTAGTACCCTCGTGCGGTGATAAAGGCCTTCTTCCATTCGTCGCCTTCACGTATACGGACAAGGTTATATGCACTTCGCAGGTCGAGTTTTGTATAGATGTTGGCGCGGCCCACTTGTTCAAAGGTCTCTGGGATCAGAGGGAAACAGTTCTTGACCGTGACGTCATTCAGGGAATGGTAATCAATACATGGACGGAGACCACCGTCCTTTTTGCCAACGAAAAAGAAGCTGGATGCAGCCGGGGAAGAAGGACGAATGAAACCGTTTGAGTGTCACATCAATGTAGTTCTCCATTGCCTCATTTTCCGGGATAGATAGGGGGTGAACACGGCCCGTCGGTGGGGACACTCCAGGGAGTAAGTCAATAGCACAGTCCCCTGGGCGATGTGGTGGCAGAGTGGAGGCCTTGATTTTGCTGAAGACATTGCTGTACTGGGCATATGCAGATGGTATGGTGGTTGGCACTGCAGAGGCAGAGTCCTCAATGGTGKTGGCTCTGCAGGGTAGGCTGAGACAACTGGTGAAGCAGGTAGAAGAACAGGACAGTAGTTCACCTTGTCGCCACGATATGGCAGGGTTATGACGACAAAACCAGGGTTGTCTGAGGATAAGTGGCTGCTCGGGGGATGAGAGTTCCATGAGTTGAATGGTTTCGGTGTGGAAGACTCCAATCTGSAGGGTGACGCTCTGTGTCAGGTGCGTGATGAAGCCCGTGCCCATTGGCTGCCCGTCCAGGGTGGTAATCCTTAAGGGAGGGGTGACAGGTGTTAGATCAATGTCAAGCGCTTGTACTAGCTGGTGATCGATAAAATTACCTGCTGCTCCCGAATCTATCAAGCCCTCTACGTACTTAGTGGTTCCTCCTTTAAAAGTTGCGAGCTTACACCGCGGGATTTAAGAGGTACCCAGCGTCACGGCTTCATTGCTCCACACCACCACAAGGGGGAGTTAGAGCACTCATTCTGCATTTGGGTCCAAAGGTTTTTATATGACCAATCCTATCGAGGGGTTCCAATGACAAATTTGACGCAAGCCACCCGTCCCTGTCGAATCTAGCTAGCTAAACCATTTACTGCAAATTGAATGTACAATTGTGTAAGCTTGCCTTGCAATGCAGCTGAAGTAACGTAGCTTACGTTAGTTAGCTGGGCCACTCAAGGACATTTCGAGAGTCCCGAAGCCACTCCTGCATTGTCTTGGCTGTTTAATTAAGATCTTTGTCCTGTTGGAAGGTGAACCTTCGCCCTAGTCTGAGGTTCTGAGCGCTCTAGAGCAGGTTCCCTTGATCCTGACTAGAATCCCAGGCCCTGCTGCTGAAAAGCATCCCCACAGCATGATGCTGCCACCACCATTCTTCGCCGTAGGGATAGTGCCAGGTTTCATCCAGACATGACGCTTGGCATTCAGGCCAAAGATTTACATAAGTATTCACACCCCTGAGTGAACACTAAGTCAAAGCTGTATCTCGGCCACTCAGGAACATTCACTGTCTTCTTGTTAAGCAACTCCACTGTAGATTTGGCCTTGTGTTTTAGGTTATTGTCCTGCTGAAAGTTGAAATCCTCTCCCAGTGTCTGGTGGAAAGCAGACTGAACCAGGTTTTCATCTAGGATTTTGCCTGTGCTTAGCTCCATTCCGTTAATTGTTTTATCCTGAAAAACTCCCAAGTCCTTAACGATTACAAGCATACCCATAACACGGTGCAGCCACCACTATGCTTGAAAATATGGAGGGTGGTACTCAGGAATGTGTTGTATTGGATTTGCCCCAAACATAACACTTTGTATTCAGAACAAAAAGTGAAATGCTTTGCCACATTTCTTCAGGCTGTAACACAATATTTTTTTTAAAGTCAAGGGGTGTGAATACTTTCTGAAGGCACACATTTTTTTGCCTGGTCCTAGATTTTCTTGTGCTCTTGCCAACTGACAGTTCCATAAGGTAAACAGAAACAGAGAGCCTTTTTATTCTCTATTTTGGTTAGGTCAGGGTGTGACTAGGGTGGGTACTCTAGTTTGTGTATTTCTATGTTGGCCTGGTATGGTTCCCAATCAGAGGCAGCTGTCTATCGTTGTCTCTGATTGGGGATCATATTTAGGCAGCCTTTTTCCCACCTGTTGTGTGTGGGATCTTGATTTTGTACTGTTGCTTTTTAGCTGTACGTTTCGTTTGTTACGCTTTCTTGTTTTGTGCCGGTTATCATAAATAAAAAATGATTAACCTACCCCACGCTGCATCTTGGTCCGACCATCCTTCCAACAACGATCGTGACACTAACCCCTGTCTCATTATTGCAGAAATTGGACAGAACCATCAGGGAGATATTGATATCGCAAAGAAAATGATCAAGATGGCCAAGGTCATGGAAGCTAAATGAAGAGACATTCTTAAATTYTGACTGAATTCGTCTGCTGTGACTGTGTTTATATTCCGGATTTCAAGCAAAACATGCATGACTATCCCAACTGCTTTGCATCGCTTGTTAGATGGCTGTGGAGTTCCTGGATGAGCTTGATGTGCCCTTCTTCAAAGTTGCCTCATGCGATGCCAACAATTTCCCCTGTCTGGAACTGACTGCAAAAAAAGTCAGTGATTCCAGTTAACACTGTGTGTTATATTCACTACCGTTCAAAAGTTTGGGGTCACTTAGAAATGTCCTTGTTTTTTAAGAAAAACACATTTTTTGTCCATTAAATAACATCAAATTGATCAGAAATACAGTGTAAACATTGTTAATGTTGTAAATGACTATTGCAGCTGGAAACGGCAGATTTTTTATGGAATATCTACATAGGCGTACATAGGCCCATTATCAGCAACCATCACTCCTGTGTTCCAATGGCACGTTTTGTTAGCTAATCCAAGTTTATAATTTTAAAAGGTTATTTGATCATTAGAAAACCCTTTCGAAATTATGTTACAAATACCACCACTACCACCAACAATCAGGGGTGCGTTCAGCAGGGAGAAACTTTGTGGAACGTTCAGAAGAACAAAGATGCCTCTGACAAGTAGAAAAAGGAATCCTAACAGCACTATTCATGCCATTTCTATTTCAATATTTTCCATCTGACTGTGGCCCGGGTTGCAGTGTTTCTTTTTAACCACTAGGTGGAGATACTGGTTTATGTACTTGTGCATATCAAATTTGTATTCTTGGGTAACCAAATCAATAATGTATGCACCATTGCACTCAATAATGAATATTTGTATRTTATATATTATATTGTAGAGGACATTTATTGGATAGTTTTGATAGGTTAGTTTTGGGTGATTTGATTCTGAAACAAAGCAATTTACACCTACATTTCAAACAAATGTTCATTTATTATCATATGACATTTTATACAGAATGACTGATATGATTTTTACAATATTTGACATGATTCAAGTATACATGATTATGATTCATATACATGATTCATACTTAAATATATGGTATGTAACAGAAATATAAAAGCATTGCCATTCATTGTTTGTTCTGTATTATTATGATAGACTTCCACACCGTCCATATAGTTCTGTATATTGACCGTTTTACCTTCCTACTCATCCATACATTAAATGTTAYACACGCATAACATCCATTGAAAAAAGATCAAGAAATTACCCAGTATATGAAAGTGSTTTCTTTATTAATGCAACGTGGATGTCTAAAGTCATTAAGTTATCTGTAATTTAAACATGTTCTATACATATCAATAACATTAAACTCTAAAGCAGTGGAAGCGATATTGGTATAAACATAAGATGGAATTATCATGTTTTTGAGTTTACATTACAGTTTACAAACTGTTTGTATGCATAAACATTGCATACACGAGAGAAAACAAATTGACAATGATGAAATTGGCTTAGAGAAATTAWCAAAAAGTGAAGGGGGTTACAGTAATACATGGAAAATCTTTTAACAAAGATAATCCATTATTTTAGTTGTCAATATAGTAGCTCATTTATTTTTATTTTTTTGCCATATCAGTCTCAGATGGTTCAATTATTGTTAAAAATCACATATAGTATATCCCAGTGAGCAAATATGGTTCAAAATACGTTGTTTCCACSACACATCTCTTTCGAAAAGACATATTTTACACCAGTTTTGCCCACTAGGATGTGATAATATAACAAGTCACTATTATGGTACAAGTATTGCAAAATTGGACTTGTTATCTTAACAATTATTTATAAGAAAACAACTTAATTGTGGTAATGCACATACTGTATGCTTCATGTGCTAGAGCGGGTGCTAGAGCAGCAAGATCAGTTGACCAAACCTGTTCCTTGAGCGCTAAAGTCTTGTGAATTTTCGCTCAAACACTAATCTAGCGCACCTGATTCTAATAATTAGTTGGTTGATAAACCGACTCRGGTTAGTTACATCTGTGGTTGGATTGAAAACCTAGGTAGCGCTCCAGGAATATGGTTGGAGAATCCTGTGATAGAGATATGTTTTGCCGTTGCCAGTCAAAGGGCAAGCGCCATACAGCAATGGTAAGGTAACAATTCTGAAGCAACTAAATAGTTAGACATGTTTTATGATCGATCTTATAGTGGAGAAGAAACATATAGATTTTTTTTACAGAGTAGAACTATTGATTATTCTAAGAATATCATTCACATGCTATTTTGCTTTGGTCAATATAAAATCTTAAACCCCTTATTCTGTTCAGTTGATCAAAAGTGAGAGAAAATAACAGGATGTTATTCAGATATACATGTTACTGTTTGCTCTATTATACAGAGAAAACAAGCAAAGAAATAACGTATAAAAAAATATATATTTATATCTCTATATGATTCTGAAACATACAAACTGCATCAAACATGGAAAACTGATCATTTGTACAGAGTTCACAACCCCTTCACATATTTTTCACTTTCACATCTGCTTCTACATCCGCACTGTTTGGAGTTTTAGTCTTGATTTCTGTATAGGACTTTGACATCTGCTGATGTAAAAAGGACTTTATAAATACATTTGATTGAACGGGGTTGTACACTGAAAGTGATTTAATATAGCGTGTCCCTACATCACACCTGTCGACCATTTTAACTATTTACATTTGTCATGTTCCTCAGCTGATTTGCATATAGAATAAGTGAAGTACTGTGTATATATCTTTTACCGGAAAAAAATGGTATTGTTACATTTTCAACCATAAAAACGTTGTAGCATTAGGTACAATAGATTTGCTCAACTGAATTTACCTTAATATTAAATGTAATATATGTAATATAAAATGTTAAACAACTTTGAAAATATGGGTTGGGCTTAAGAAACAGAAGATAAATTACAAATACTACATTGTATTTACTTAACAAAATTGTCCCAAACAAAACCACCCTCGTCATATTACTACCATTTTCTCTTCATTTACACGTTTACCTTTCACTTTGCAAGTTCATACAAACATGTAACAGTTATAAACCAAATCAAAASTGTACAAATTCTAGATTTTGATTTGAGAACAAAAACCTTTTGGGCTTTGCAAATTAAGCAATTGTAATATAAATACAACAAACTAATTTACAAAAATCAAGAAAAACACTTCCACTTGATCCACGCAATCTTCAGACACTCTTATAACAAGGACCTGTGCAAATTGATCTCGATTTACTGGAGTTCGGTAAACTCGATGAAAGCTGAGGAGCTGCTCTTTGATCTACCTGTTGGTGGATCCAACCATGTTCCTCATGCCTTGATATTTCTTGCATCCGTTGAACTTCTCTTCCATTTCTCTGCCAGGTTCCGCTTTCTGGTTAGGACAATGCAGGACCTTTTCCAGAGCTCCACTTCATACAGCCCGTCAACGTTTTTGACCGATGGACAGTTGATACCTGACTAATTCAAATGTATTCTCTAATCATATCACATAGTCCTCTGGATTGGAGTAACCAGACGTGGTCCCCTACTCTCCGACATGGGCGTGATTACAATCGCCTGTTTGTCAGTCAACGACGGATTTAAACCAAAGGAAGCTCTCGGATGTGGTCATGTGACGTGGAGAGAAACCCATCCCATTGGGCAGTAGCATCGTGAATCAATCGCTCATCGACAGGTCCGTCTGCCCTGCTCAAAGTTCACAAATGATAATTTGCAGGTTGTGCTCGGGCATTTGAAATCAATCAATCAAGTCAGGCTAGTTTTCTACTGCTCCTCCCAATGGAAGCCCCCATTGATAACGGGAGGATCAAATGATTGTGTTTACTGTATGTGTGTGCGAGAGAGAAGGTGTGTTTGTGTTTCCAGGAGGTTGGGGTTGAAGAGGGGCCTTCAGATGGAGATGGGACACGCGATGACCTTGTCTTCCAGCATGACGCTGGTTACCAGGAAGAAGATGTACAGTAAAAACATGAGGCCTCCCAGAACCTTGCTCATCTTCCACTTGCAGGAGGCGATGGAGATGATGACGAAGAGCAACATGAGGAAGAGGAGCACGATGGCGCAGAAGAGGCCGTTGCTGCTCACCTGCACCGCCTTGAAGTCATTGACTAGGCCGTAGATGAGCCAAGGGAACGGCAGGCTGCAAGGGTAGAAGGAGAAACAGAGAAATCACATGTACCGTTACTGTCTAGAGTAGACTWTATGGTGGTAAAGTGAAAACATAGTTGCAGTTGATCCTTTGACTTCTAGGTTGACATTTTTGTCACGCAAAAGAGCATAGATCTGTGCAACGCTACTGTAACATTTCAAATGTGCAGCAATAGAGCTTGCCCGAGAAAACATTTTGAAAAGAGGACTCATTCATGCAAACAGCATTTTAAATGTGCTTTTGGACCGACTTACCCCACGGTAATGTCAAATATGTTGGAGCCCACAGAGCTGGACACAGCCATGTCACCAAGGCCTTTCCGGGCTACAATGACACTGGTGATTAGATCAGGGATTGATGTACCAGCTGCTAATATGGTCAATCCCATGATCTCCTCTGTAATCCAGAAGGTCTCTCCAACCTGAGAGTGAAAATGGGTTAACTACATTGTTCAAACAAAGACGAAGAATCAGATTTGGCGTTATTACGTCTGGCGATAGACACGGCTGGAACTCAATCGAATGACTGGATGTTGTTTGGATTGGTTGGCTCTTGATTATGTGTCGTGGTCACACAGACTGATATGCTTCCACCATAATCAAAAGGCCAAAGGTGAGGTGAGGTAATGATTGACACCAAACCCTATGTTTTGATTGGCTCAGAATGAAAGTGACAGGTGTCAGGGAGGGGCTTACCTGATGAGCCCACCACACCATGAGGTAGGAGAAGGCAGCAATCCAACAGATGGAACCAATGAAAGTTATGGGGAAGAATTTTGTGGAAGTCTGCAAAAAAAAAAAAAAAAAAGTTTATGATAAGTTTATGAAAACGTTCAATGTCCTTTTTTGAAAAGTCATAGATTTTCACAAATCAATCAACCAATCGTAGCTACACCCCAAATGTTAATGTAGTCTGAGGAGAATAGCAGCTCCACTTGCCTTTCTCCTGACATCGGGCAGAGAGAGCCACAGGGGGAAGACAATGGGGAGGATAAGGAGATACGTTATTCGTTTGCGGTTCGTCGCCGGCCACTCCAAACTCAGAGGAGCATCCTCATCTTCCTCCTCCTCCTCAGCCTACCAAACAGAGAGGAGTGGGGGGTTAGAGAGAAACAGTGACAGAAATACCAAGGCTATAAAACATATATTTGATTTTAAACAGAACTAATTCATCCAGTGTGTGTCAGTTACTCTCTTAAACATCATGTCACTGATTTTGGAGGTACTTGGTAGACAAAGCCTACCGGTCCTACGTCGCCGTTTGCAGGGGAAGTGACTTCCACTGTTACGTTGGAACTGTTGGGGATGTTTTTGTCTGCGTAGAGAGACAGAGAGAGAGAGAGAGAGGTCAGGAGTTAGACTTGAAGGAGAGACAGTGAGAGTCACTGGAGAATGTTATACAATATATATTATGTATATACAGTATATTTAAGCAATAAGGCCTGAGGGGGTGTGGTATATTGACCATTTATCACAAACCCCAGAGGTGCCTTATTGATATTATAAACTGGTTACAAATGTAGTTCGAGCAGTAAAAATAGATGTTTTGTCATACCCATGGTATACGGTCTCATATACCATGGCTTTCAGGCAATCAACATTCATGGCTGGAACCACCCAGTTTATAATATAGTATATAACACGTATAAAGTATTTTAACATATTTAACATTTACGTACATTTAAAATGTAAAGCTCACCTGCGACACCGTTGGGTTTTTCCCCCTCCCCGCCATCTTGACATTTCTGTTTGGCCATCTTGTGGAGAATGGAGGCCTTCTCTTTGAATCGCCCTGAAACACAATCATTGCTGCATAGAGTCAGTGATAAACCCTAACGATTTGAACCTAGCTACGGATTCCCCACTAATGGAAACATAAAACAAAACATTACAAATATTTGACGTCGTTTCCATTAATGAGAAATTGTGAAAACATGTCTAATACAGAAACACATTGAAACAAATACATCAAATATAAATATTGGAAGTGTGTCTATATTGAAGGTGTGACAAAAAACCCGTTGTTTTACCCCCCAGTCCCTCACCCTCACTGAGGGGGTCCAGTGTGTGGATCATGAGCTGGAAGATGCTATTCCTCATCAGGGTGTTGTGAGAGCCGATTGAGCCTCCTCTCTGGAGACGGGGTTTGGCCTGCAGTAGAGACCAAGGGCATAGGCTGCTTTAACGTCTCTATACCAGATGAGAATCTATAGCTTCAATAACATAGCTCTAATCTATAGCTTCAATACTAGATCATCTATAGCTTCAATACATAGCTCTAATCTAAAACTGCAGGGGTGAGTCAATTTGGTTTTCAATTCAGTCAAGTGAACTGAAATTCAATGCATGAATTGAGTTTCGATTTTACTTTCCAGGGTTGACCCCAACCCTGAGCTCACAATGCATATGCGTCTTTGTACACAGTGGTGTAACAATGACGCAGTTGAACAAAGTGTTATACACAGTGAATGCACAGTTGACGTGTCAAGTGCGGAGTGTCAATAATGCAGTGGCTGTGGTGCAAAACAGCGGCATAATTTAGAGAGTTCATATATTTAGAGAAGTTGGGTCAACTTTTGTTCTAAATCTTGGCGTTCAGTTACATAGCATTGTTTTAAATATTGCCCATGTAATGTTAATGAGGAGCTAACATGGCTGCTATAGAATGTTGCAGTGTCATGTAAAGCATCATAATGCTCCTAGACGTTCAGTTTTATTAATGTTTTTTTTAATATTCCCCAAGTAATTCATCGTTAGTGGGGAGCTAACGTGGGGCCATGTTGAAGTGTCATGTAAATGTGTCATAATGCAGAAACGGCATTGGCCCAACACTCTAAATACCTGCCTCTGGCGCAAACTATCTCACGCATTTGTGGACCTTTACATTTCATTGTATTCTTGCAGCATTGTGTCTATGGCAACATGCTTTGTGTGCTTGCTTAAGAACACTGGATATTCATACTTAAATACAGGTTAAGATGCCACAACAGAACATAAACATACCGTCAACTTGTTTTCGTCGTCACCCGTGGTTCCTTCAAAGGAAAGAAGTAAAGACGTGCATGTTATGAAGTCTCACAAAATCGCACTTAAACAGAAAATATCATCTGCCAAGAAATGCTAGTTATTGACAAGACAATGTGGCCTAAGGATTTAAATAAAAGCAGTCGTCATGATAAATTATCAGGATATCAAACTGTCAATAGGTAAGCCGGTTTCAAAATGATCCATCGAGAAGTACAGGTTGGAATGCAGCTGGGATACTTGGCAGCTGGGAAGACATAAAGCTTTGAAACCTACAGATGCAGCTCCTCTAATCTAAAAGCCAACAGTTCTTCAGAGGACATATACTTTACAGTTGTGGAGACAGAATCCCATCTGCCACAACTGTTTGAGAGAGAAATTAAATTGAGAAAGCGTACTGCTTTTCTTGTTTGGAATGTAAGGTACAGTATGATACCATAGCAAGCAGTAGGTCTCCCTTTTTAATGAATTTGAAAAAATGTGAAAAACATTGACATCATGTGTTGCATGTAGGAAGTGACAAAAAAAATCTAAATGTAATCCATTTTTAAATTCTGCTGTAACACAACAAAATGTGTAAAAAGTCAAGGGTTTGAATACTTTATGAAGGCACTGTAAACCAATGATATGGAATGAATAACTTAAATGAAACCCTGCGCAAAGACAACAAAACTATGAAACACCCCAGCAGCTTGCTGTGGTCAGACACCTGGTTATACTATCGCTAACGACGTATCTTCACACCACCAAAACAAGGAATAGAATACACGACAATCCTAATAGTATCACCTTTAAAAATGGAAGAAGGAGCATCTTGAATTATAGGAGCTAAAGTCTGAGTGACAGGAGCAATTTGACTAAGCAGACATAGGCCAAGTGTTAGCCATACTGTGAACTATTGTATGTTTTCAATTTGTAAAAATTCTAGATTATGATTACCAATAAAAAAAAAATCATGAATTTCAACTATTTCTTCAATTAGCAGAGTTGAAAACCCTGAACAGCCCTGCTGTTTGTCTACCAGAAAATGGGACACCAATTTCACAACCGTTTTGCATCAATGTAGACCGATTCATGTCGTCTAGTTAGGATTTCGTTGGGGCTAGGGAGATCCATCCAGAGCCACTAGTAGCTGTCTCTCAAAGTTTAGCGGATGAGCGTTAGCCATGTGAGCGCCCAAACTTAGGCCTTTCCAGTAAGGCAGGCTAAGCCCTGTGCTGTGTCTATCCCGACGGTGCTGTTGCCTAATGCTCACATGGCCCTAACGGTCATACAGGTTATTTATTAGGATTGAGCCTAATAACCTGCAGAGCATCTGCTGCCGGAGGCTTAGGGTTAGGAACGGATGGATTGGCAAGATGGAGAACTGCTGAGGTTTGCATTGTGCGGGCTTACTGTGGGGAGGCAGGTACTCTAGCATAGGAACATTGGCCAGTAACCGAGAGCCGACTCGGTGAAAAATCTGCCGTTTGCCCTTGAGCAAAGCCATTAACCATTGCTCCTGTAAGTCGCTCTGGATAAGAGCGCCTGCTAAATGACTAAAATGTCAAATGTACAGACATGGTGAGTTTTATCCCTCTGAAACCCACCGCCAAAACACCGCCACATTTCCAACCTGTCCCGTTCTCACCACACTCCGACCAGTTTGCTTAACAGTTGGTCTGCCGTGTGTCATGTGGTCTGAAATGGGCGCCATTATCGTCACGAGCACATAAGCATTTCACTGCACCTTTATACCTGCTGTAAACTGTGTATGTGAGAATGCGTTTGATTTTGGATTTGACGTCGACAGGAAAGTGTAGAAATAGATTCTTAACAGAATTCCCACCTAGGTCAGGAGGGAGTGGGTTTGGAGAATACTCAAGGTTTTCGGCATAGCCACAAATTGGGTAGACGCAATACAAATATAGCAATTAATATTTACAAATCCATCTTTGTTCAACTGAAAAGTCATTGGCCTTATACTGGCTATAGTTTATAGCATTAACCCTTTACTGCAGTAACAAAATAGGTCACACAGTGTTTATTGGTAGTCTTAAACAAATCTACTTTGAAACAAATATATTACACCTCACACACATGGTTATGGGCTTTAAAAAAAAGAAGACACCTGTACCATGTCAGATATAGAGTTGAAATGTATTCAGTTTTGAGTTTCCATCCCAAATATACACTTTTATGCATCACAGAAGACTTAAATATAACAAAAACCATTGATATACAAACACTGGATATTTTGTGTAGAATTATTTTTTTTATGTTGATTTAATTATGAAATTATGAAACATTTTAACATTCCACCAACGAGGCCACGAGAGCGATTTGGTTATTTGACTGCAGGAAAGGGATATTATAAAGAACAAATAATGATTTGACAAATTCTGTAGGCCTATCTTGACAAACATTTTGAGGTGAATTATGTATGAGTCTACATATATAAAAACAAATACCAAAAAGAACACAAGAGCACAGGATGAACTGTGATTAATATCATTAAAGAACATCATCAAATTGATAGTTATTAACTCTTGCCAAAATGATAACAGAGGCATAGATGTCTCGAGTACAGAATCTGGATTGAGTAAACAATGCACTAAAGGGTGATCCATTTGATCCACAAACAGGGTAATTGAAGTTAATTGATTAATAGGGATCTTTACATCACTGCCATGTTTTATATCAAGTAGCTCGGGCGCCCTATCTCCCTTTATACCTCTGCAATAATGATGGAAATATACTTATTTTTTGCTTACTTTTAAGTACTATTCCACAAAGTGTTTTTGCTGTAGAAAGCGCAATCAAACACTAGACATGTCCTCATAGCTAAAACAATATTTACCAAAATGCTGGGGAATGGCTTGGAGAGGAATTTGCAGGTTTTCATACTCTTCATACATAAACATACAAACTGGACATACATACATGCACACACTGTACTAAAACAAATATCTGAAAGAGAAAATCAACATGTATATCAAATGCATCCTTTTTACTTCTTTCAGTGCCTCGATAACAGGTAATAGCTACGCCTAGAATTCAATCAAACTTGCACTGCAGGTTAACTGCACCATTCAACTGAAATGTGGTCTTCCACATTTCTGAATCAGAGAGGCTGCGGGGGGCTGCCTTAATCAACATCCACGTCTTCGGCACCCGGGGAACAGTGGGTTAACTGGCCTTGTTATGTAGATGCGATTAATTAAAGTGTAATTAATTCAAACTGCCAATCAAATGATCTTAAGATCTTTTACTAAGGACACGTGGTGCTTTTCGAAAATAACTATTATTCACAGTATACTGTAGCCGTAAATGCCATAAGGCTGACAGCCAGCCAGCCAAGGCTTTCTGCGAAGCCGGGAGTTTCTGCAAGTATCCTTGCAAGGCAGAAGTCAATTGTGTCCACCTGACCCGCCAAGCTCCCAGACTTAGAGAGGATTAATCCACAGAGATAACCGTATTTAGAACAGTAATTTCAACCCCTTCATGTTAACTCTCATAACAACCTTCACATGTCACAATGTGACGTTTGATTCGAACCTCACACTTTTATTACACTTATTCTGTATTGGATTGAATAATGGTTGTTACTTGGGTGGCGTTACAACCCTTAAGGGCTCCAGTGTCCATTGGATATAGAAGATCTTGGATATAGAATAACATGTTAAGCGTGTTACCGGTAACCTTTCGTCATGGGAAAGAAGTTAACTCAATAACAATACAAGTACACTTTTGGTTACAATTAATAATAAAGATTGGMGCATAACCCTATTTCTGAGACAATGAAACGCAGTGTAGCTGATTGGTCAGTTGTGGCCCTGGGGTTTAGCACAGGAAGTGAACCCTCACAATTAAGGTAAACATTACAATAAAGCAGGGCTCTCCAACCCTTCTCCTGGAAAGCTGTAGGTTTTCGTTCCAACCCCAGTTGTAACTAACATGATTCAGCTTATCAACCAGGTAATTATTAGAATCAGGTGCGCTTGATTAGGGTTAAAGTGAAAATCTACAGGACGGGAGCTCTCCAGGAACAGGGTTGGAGAGCCCTGTACTAAAGATTATGGAAGCATGGACATTTACAACATGGTCCACAATCATTTACATGTCATTGAGAAGCATGATTGAGAGGAAAATGTTGATGGAAATACGTGAACACTGGTGGTTGCTTTCTATCTAAAACGTCAGCGAGAATTTTGCCCTGCAAAATAAGCATGCAGTCTTCTTGTCTCTTGCAAAAGAAAATTAGCCGGAAAACACTTCCGAGTGCAGTCAGATCATGCTAGTCAAAAGCTCTTACGCATGAGTTCCAATGTCCATACTAGCATACTATTTAGAATGCATTCCCAATACGTTGCGTCATTCTAAGTACTATACGCTAGTGTATTATACTGAAGAAAAATATAAACCGAACATGCAACAATTTCAACGATTTTACTGAGTTACTGAGTTACATAAGGAAATCAGTCAATTGAAATAAATTAATTAGGCCCTAATCTATGGATTTCACATGACTGGGGATACAGATATGCATCTGTTGGTCACAGATACCTTTTAAAATAAGTACAGGCATGGATCAGAAAACCAGTCAGTATCGGGTATGACAAACATTTACCTCATGCAGCGTAACACATCTCCTTCACATGGAATTGATCAGGCTGTTTTTATTTATTTTACTTGGCAAGTCAGTTAAGAAMAAATTCTTATTTACAATGACACCTTAGGMATAGTGGGTTAACTGCCTTGTTCAGTGGCAGAACGACAGATTTTTACCTTGTCAGCTCGGGGATTTGATCTAGCAACCTTTTGGTTACTGTTCCAATGCTCTAACCACTAGGCTACCTGCCGCCCCTGTTGATTGTGGTCTGTAGAATGTTGTCCCACTTCTCTTCAATGGCTGTGCGAAGTTGCTGGATATTGGCGTGAACTTTGAAAGACGCCGTCAAACACGTCGATCCAGAGCATCCCAAACATGCTCAATGGGTGAAATGTCTGGTGAGTATGCAGGCCATGGAAGAACTAGGACATTTTCAGCTTACAGATCCTTGCGACATGGGGCTGTGCATTATCATGCTGAAACATGTGTTGATGGCCGCGGATGAATGGCACGACAATGGGCCTCAGGATCTCGTCATGGTATCTCTGTGCATTCAATTGCCATCGCTAAAATGCAATTGTGTTAATTGTCCATAGCTTATGCCTGCCCATACCATAACCCCACTCTGTTCACAACATTGACATCAGCAAAACGGTCGCCCACACAGCACCATACACGTGGTCTCCGGTTGTGAGGTCAGTTGGACGTCCTGCCAAATTCTCTAAAACAACATTGGATGCAGCTTTTGGTAGAGAAATGAACATTACATTTTCCGGCAACAGCTCTGTTCAACATTTTTGCAGTCAGCATGCCAATTACACACTCCCTCAAGACATTGTGTGAAAAAGCTACACATTTTAGAGTGGCCTTTTATTGTCCCGAGCACAAGGTGCACCTGTGTAATGATCATGCTGTTTAATCAGCTTCTTGATATGCCCTACCTGTCAGGCGAATGGATTAGCTTGGCAAAGGATAAATGCTCACTAACAGGGATGTGCACAACATTTTTGAGAAATAAGCTTTTTGTGCATATGGAACATTTTGGGAATCTTTTATTTCAGCTCATGAAACATGAGACCAACACTTTACATGTTGTGTTTACATTTTTGTTCAGTGTGTATATATAGTGGATATAGAGAAATGTAATGTGGAAAAGATCCTCTACTGTTCATTGCTCGTTCTTTGAGTCACTGTAGGCATCTGTGTCTTTAGTCTTTCAGCTTTAGTCAGTCAGTCAGCTGCAGCAGGTTAGTCACATAATGCCCAGGGCCCGATTCCCGATAGAGATTGGAACTAATGCTGCGTTCATAACCAAGTGGGAAAGACGTAAGTTGTGAAGTCATAAATACAGTTGGATGCATCAGGCATTCACGTGCTTTGAACTTTGTCAAGAAACGTTGATTGGCTAATGGCCAACAAGCTGCGTCGACCATAAACTATAGCTACAGCTATCATGCTTGTAAACAAATTATAGTGTTCCAAAACCATGTTAATAGATTGCTTCAAAAAAGTCATGTTTAGTTGTTACATTTAACTGCCGAAAATGCTGTTATTGAAAATGCTGTTATTTCCTTAGTAGGTGACGTCAGAGGTCAGCATGTAGCATGAGTTGGCGCTCCGCGATGATAGACAAGTTTCCTACTACTAATTACGAGTTGGAGGGGCATTTAATATAATTTYCCCAGTCATATGTGGTAAATACCAACTTTCCACTTGGCTAGAATGCAGCATTAAGTTTAGGAGTGTTTTAACGATGCATCGATCCTATAGCAGCTGAAGATCATATGCATTTCCCAAAACACCACAAAACGTTCAGTGTTGTTGGATCATGTATCGATACTCATAGGATCGACAGAACGGCAGCTCTCTTCCGCCTTCCAAGTCTTACTTTAACAGTATAATTATTCCACAATACTGACGACGGTTCAGCTCCTATATATATATATCTATCCCTTATGGCTGCAAATATTGAGGCAGATTATTTGAACGCTAACCCTATAATAATGCACTACATCACAAATGAGGTATTTCGCACATGTTACACAACATTAAATATATTGAGGCAATTGCATACAGTAGCCTAGAATTAGCAACAACAAAAAACTGATTGAACATGAAATTGATTTCAGTATGGTTTAAATATATAGGTCTAGACTGTACTTATATTTTAATGCAGTCATCTTGTTTTTCATTTAAGAATATTTGTTTCCCTTGCTTGTTTGTAACAATTGCAAAAACATTGGCAAATTTGCAGCTTCGTTCTGAAGTTATCGGCRGCTGGTCACAGAAGATTCAGATAGCATCAATATGTTTAGTGGAGATCTTCTGTGTATAAAGTAACTATAAAGTAACGCAGAAGGACAATTAAGCATCTAACGACACACTTAGCTGTTGTACGAGTGGTCAGGAGGCAGTTGGTAAATAACGAACGTTTTCAAGTGCAACTTTACTAACGATGGTTTTGGAAAACAGCTCGGCGCTTCAACGATGCCCCTACGAGGGTTCTAACAATGCACTTAGCCTTGAGATGCTTTTGGGCAACGGGGCCCAGGAGTCTGTCGCTTTATATTTGCTGTCGTCACAAATGGTAATCAGTAAAGGGTTTAAGAAGGATTGGAGTCTTAGAATAATCAAGTAGAGTGAGTTCTTCCTGACTTCCACCATCTTACATATTTATACATCTCTCTCTCTACATATATATGGCTTGGGTTAAAAGCACAGACTTTACTCTGAATGACAAAACAATAGACACAATTGGTTAACATTTTTTTTTTTAACTTTTCCTAGTGTTGGGTGAGTTTTGATCTCCACACCAGCAGTGGCACCTGGCTAAAATTAGCTGTGGTAAATGGATTGGAGGATTTGCAGAGGGATTACTTAAGAACTACAGACATATGAGGGCAAGCAAGTCGTACATCATGTGCTGGCTGGTTAAAAGAAAGTCCTGAGGAGTCAGACCAGTACAAGGATGAGAGACTTCCTGTGAACAGGGCAGTTTTCTCCGAAGGACGGAATACAAACAAGAGTTTTTATATCCCCTTGATGATAGAAATAGTAACCACCTCTTCAAGTTGGGTTTAATAATGGCACTTGCATCTCAACGTTAAGATCCGAGGTGTAAACTGAACATACCACACATCAAATAACTACTGATCAGATACTGTATGTTATGTRAAGATGTAAGAGTACCACACATCAAATAACTACTGATCAGATACTGTATGTTATGTGAAGATGTAAGAGTACCACACATCAAATAACTACTGATCAGATACTGTATGTTATGTGAAGATGTAAGAGCAAAGTTTGCTGCTACCCACTAAATGTTGCTGTCACTACAACATTGGTCCTTATATTTATAAAAAAATGGCTCGTAACTTAGTTATCATTAATGAATTTAACTAAGTGTTTTTAAAGTACTGCTTGCTGGAATCATATATCAAACCTCATTGCTAGATATTTCTTTACAATACCTAGTGTCTCAATGTGGTGTGACGATGATAATAATTAGTACATATGGATATTATTTTCTTCTAAATGCCAAATAGAGACCTATAATCTAGTCCAAATTGCACAGTAGTATTAAAGTATAAACCCCTGAAGATCTGGAATTGGGATGCAATACAAGTCAAAAGCTACAGGTAAGCCCTAACAATCACAGCCAACATCCAGCTAGGGTTCACCTGGGCTCCGTAAGAGTGTGACTCTGAGTATATAACATCTGAGAGCAATGAATCAGACTCCAACTGAAGACAAAGACAAGAACACAGCAGGTCGGACACATGTAGGAGATATGTCACAACAGTAGAGCTTTGAATGATAATGATGCATTTTTTTATTTTTATGTATTCGATCTATATCTAACGCACATCAATTTATTCGCCGTGTCTTTTGGGGTCGGCCCCTAAATGTTTTATCCCATGGAAATGTATGTATAGCCTCCTTAAAATCTGAAGTTGGGCTGTTGTTGTTTTCTTACATTAGGACTAGCATTTCTGGAAAAATACTAGCTAGCCGATCTTGATAATGAAGTACACGTGGGAGTTTTAAGAAAACGATGAGTGCTCAAGCTACTTTAACCTACTGTCTTTATCTCAACTCTGGTCATGAAGAGATGTTGAATGAATGCAGCTGTTGAGAAGTTGGTTCAAGGGGACACACTGTGCAGTGCACATTGTTGGGCCTATCCACTCAAACGTGTCGATACTTTGAAGAAATGTGGCCACACCAAACTACCCTCTGGAGCCATGTTGATAATAAGAATTGGAATCTCCAAACATTGAGACCTCGTCAGAGCAACCACCCTCCCCCATTTGCAGCCCATTACAGATATTGACAATTCCTGGTATATGTCGACAGCTGGTTGGTTCCAATGTTTAAAACTCCCTCAGATAACCACAGACCACTGAATTCAGTAAACCAGTTAATGTGTAACCGATTTCCTATAGGTCGATGAATGTCGAAGTTAATGACAAAGTCAATAAATGGTGTGTAATTACAGTATCCATCATCAAGAAGATAAAAAGTCTACATATTTATTACTTAAATGGCATATACATTTCCTAAACATTGGCTGTGTAAATGTGTCTTGTGTATAGTAGTATGTTTAAAACGTTTAAGGGAAAACTAGATTTGCGTAAAGTTAGTTGACTGACTACTGCGAGTGCTGTATGTACGGTGACCCAGCTTTGCAAAGGGCTCAGAGGCCTGGTATTTAATATGAGAGTGGATGGAAGACTCCATGGAGCGACCTGCTTGGTGGTTTGACTTAGTCAGCACGAATAGGGAGGGCCATCTCTGTGAGGCCATGCACAGGTGACATGCAGCTAAACCCAATGTTAATCCCTGGGCAGGCAGAGGTTTGGCGTCTGTCCGTCTACCTGGCCCGCAGGACAACTTTTAAATACCCTTCCCTTACGCTGCACGCGAGCAGCCTCCTGCCAAAAGCAAAAGGAACGTGAGTKARGAATACATCTGGGGAGGAAAAGGTGGCGGCAAAACTCACCTTAGGAGCGGCCTCCACCTCTTCCACTTGATTCTGGCCCAATTTACTCTTTATGAAGGTCTCTACATGTGCGTTGAACTTCATAAATGTCACATAACAAACGTAGCACATCAGCAATGCGATACTTTCCCACAGAAAGATCTGGTTATCCAAAAAAAACAGGATGAGCATCAACAGACCAATGATGTAGAAGGAGACGTCTCTAAAGAGGGGCCACCAGGTCAGCTGGAGAACCTCCTTGGAGAACAACGCGCACATCCCGATGACAAACAGGATGTTGAACACGGCCGAACCCACAATGGTTCCTATGCCCACGTTGCTGTGGGAGATGAACACCCCGATGACGGAKGTGAAAAGTTCTGGGGCGGAACCCCCGGCCGCCATGAAGGTTGCCCCGGCAACGTCGTCCGAGATCTGAAGTTTCTCTGTGATCACAGTTAGGGCCGGGACAAAGAACTCGTCGCACACAATGGCTAAGGCGATGAACATGTACAACATCCCAAACATGTGCAGACCCACAGCCCCCTGCCTTCTCTGCTCCAGGTTGAAGAGATCCGTGGGGTAGTCCCCCATCTCATCCATGGAAGACTTCATGGCCACGGGCATGTCCTCCATCATAGAGACGTTGTGGCCTCCCTGGTGCTTGATGGTGAGCAGAGTTCTGCGGGGGGCCRACTGCAGTAGGTCTCCCCCGGACATAGCAGCGGGGGAGGAGGAAAGTAGATCACCTCCATTTCCATCAAGCCCAGTAGAAGAAGTAGTCCACTGGAAGGCACCCAATGAGAAGACTGTGCTGAGAGTCACAATGCTGAGGACGAAAGCTAGAATCCTTATGGGCCTCAGTTTTCTCCGGACGTGGAGGTAGTGATGCCTTCTGCTCAGGGGGAAGGAGTCCTTCTGGGGCCCCATGTCAGCACCTGGGAGCATCAATTCCATCGCTGTTGCATAGGTGGAGGCTGAGGCTCAGGCTGGCTGTGAGGCTGCTCTGGCTGGCTTAGCACGAGCGCTTGCCTTACGGTGTCGAGGAGAGCATAGTCCTCTAAACACAACAACCGACTGGCCCCTGATGTTCTCCAGGGTCTGGGGCATATAAAGGTTTCCTCATATTAGTGTCTGGAAAACACAAACGGGGAAGAGAGAGGATTATTACAAGGTAAATCCTCATATCTGTAGAAATATCAACAGGCCCAATGTGAACCTTGGTTTAGACTAAGTTATAGGCCTCGATTTATATACACTGAGTGTACAAAACATTTTGAACAGCTGCTGTTTCCATGACTGACCAGATGAAATCTATGATGCCTTGTTGATGTAACTTGTTAAATGCACTTCAATCAGTGTAGATGAAGGTGTGGAGACAGGTTAAAGAAGGATTTTTAAGCCTTGAGACAATTGAGAGGTATGGTAGTAGGTGTCAAGAACTGCAACGCTCAACAGTTTCCAGTGTGTTTCAAGAATGGTCCACCACCCAAAGGACATCCAGCCAACTTGACACAACTGTGGGAAGCATTGGAGTCAACATTGGCCAGCATCCCTGTGGAATGCTTTCGACACCTTGTAGAGTCCATGCCCCGACTAATTTAGTCTGTTCTGAGGGCCAAAGGGGTGTGGGGGTGCAATGCAATATTGGGAAGGTTCTCTTAATGTTTTGTACACTCAGTGTACAAGCCCTGTGTATCAACATTTACTGTACGCCTACCAGGGACCAATAAGCTATAGGCCTAGTCCTTCTTTCTTTGAGGGCTGCTTAAATAAAAATTGGCACATTACTACAGGCTAAATTGGTTTCAGGGATTGTTCAGCACTATCCCAGGGACCGGTGCCGCTCACRGACCAGGGCTTGAGAAACACTGCGATAGATCACTATTTTCTTTCCAATCTAATGKATATCCTCAAGTTGGTGTGTTTGTACATTGGCCTAACCATAAATGAAATACAGCTGTGTTACCTTACAGATGAATCCTACCCAGCTATCTCTAGTACTTGTAAACTCGCTGACTTTTAAAGTCCTGTCCTGTTGAAAATCAAATCTCAGCARCTCTATCGCTGAATGGCAATCTCACATAAATCAATATCATTGCTTAATTAAACATAATAGATATTGATTTTGAAAGATGAATACTTTGCACGAGGCAAATGATTCCATATACATCCAGTTGACTTGATKACAGTTGGATTTCTCCATGTGCCTGCATCAGTGCCCACAAGCTAAGTGTAACCGAGCTTAGCCTAGGCTATGGTGATTATCAAAACCCTGGGAAGGTATCTTGAAAATCTGTCCAATATCTTTAAAACATGCGTCTATTCGTGTGGTTATGACAGCGCAGATATCTAAAAGCAGAAGCCGTGTGTCAGGTGAGGTGATAGGTGATAGCTGCTTAGAATTGTTAAACCAATTAGGCTAATTTAGAACCTCCAAGCYTACAGTTCACCTTTTTTTWACTGGCAATTTCCTCCAACGATAAGACTCAAAAGGAATGTAAAACATTGTAAACAGCAAATATATCCTTAGATCAACAATGAGCCCTATTCTCTTGCATAGTTGCAGAACACAGACCAAAGCCAATCAACTAACCACCTAGTTCATCTTGCACACCACCATCCAAACCAATGCGATATCAAACGCAAAAATATCTTCAGAACAAAAATAAATCCTCACAAAWCAATGCATAACAATTGAAAGAAAAGTACTAATTTACCACACTTGCAGTCTCCTGTTGGACGCTGTACAGAAGAAAATAAGGTAGGTGGTGAAGAATTTGCCTGTAAAGCCAATCCTGAGTGACAAGTTCCTATAGGCTCGAGCTGTAGACTGTGAATAGCTCATGTAAATCTGCTCTAAAATTTCCTTAGCACCGAAGGGGTGGAGATTACAGAAACTAACAGTCAATCCTATGGTGAGGTGACTCCTCCCCCTCTACCTTATGTACCTGCCTACCCGCCACGTGACAGGAATCAACCTTACCTAAGGTTTTCTTCTGTCTTTATTTGACTTGGGGGGAAAACGTGAGATCATGTTGCTTGAAAGACCAGAACCCAACCCTATTGATAGGCTTTATCCTACCAGGCYATTGTATTGTAGCCKGGCCTCAAAGACGTAACATAGTCAACGTAAATATATGACTCAAATTAGTATGATATGTTATGTTTGGAATGGTTACATAAGACAGTTTGTATAGTGTACTAACCAAAATAGCTTTACCAGTAGGTTGATACACATACTAAATAACATGTATGTGCTCACCTGCTCGTCAAACATCTCATTCCAAAATCATGGGAATTAATATGGAGTTGGTCCCCCCTTTGCTACTATAACAGCCTCCACTCTTCTGGGAAGGCTTTCTACTACATGTTGGAACATTGTGAAAGGAACTTGCTTCCATTCAGCCACAAGAGCATTAGTGAGGTCAGCACAGATGTTGGGCGATTAGGCCTGGCTCACAGTCTGCGATACAATTCATCCCAAAGGTGTTCACTGAGGTTGAGGTCAGGGCTCCCTACAGGCCAGTCAAGTTCTTCCACACTGATCTTGACAAACCATTTCTTTATGGACCTCGCTTTGTGCACTGGGGCATTGTCATGCTGAACCAGGAAAGAACCTTCCCCAAACTGTTGCCAACAGTTGGAAGCACAGAATCATCTAGAATGTCATTGTATGCTGTAGTGTTAAGATTTCCCTTCACTGGAACTAAGGGGCCTAGCCCGAACCATGAAAAACAGCCCCAGACCATTATTCCTCCTCCACCAAACTTTACAGTTGGCAATATGCATTAAGGCAGGTTGCGCTCTACTGGCATCCGCCAAACCCAGATTTGTCCATCAGACTGCCAGATGGTGAAGCGGGWTTCATCACTCCAGAGAACGYGTTTCCACTGCTCCAGAGTCCAATGGCAGCGAGTTTACACCACTCCAGCCGACGCTTGGTATTGCGCATGGTGATCTTAGGCTTGTGTGCGTCTAAACCCATTTCATGAAGTTACCGATGAACAGTTATTGTGCTGTCGTTGCTTCCAGAGCCAGCAGCATACCACCTTCCATCCCACTGCTGGCTTGCTTCTGAAGCTAAGCAGGGTTGTTTCTGGTCACTTCCTAGATGGGAGACCAGATACTCCTGGAAGTGGTGTTGGAGGGCCAGTAGGAGGCTCTCTTTCCTCTGGTCTAAAATAATATCCAAATAGCCCAAGGCAGTGATTGGGGACATTGCCCTGTGTAGGGTGCTGTCTTTCGGATGGGATGTTAAATGGGTGTCCTGACTCTCTGTGGTCACTAAAGATCCCATGGCACTTATTGTAAGAGTAGGGGTGTTAACCCCTGTGTCCTGGCTAAATTCCCAATCTGGCCCTCATACTGTCACCTAATCATCCCCAGCTTACAATTGGTTCCTTCATCCCCCTGTGAATATCCCCCAGGTTGTTGCTGTAAATGAGAACGTTTTCTCAGTCAACTCACCTGGTAAAATAACAGTTAAATAAAGAAGTTTGGAACTTGGTCATGAGCGTTGCAACTGAGGACAGACAATTTTTACTCGCTTCAGTACTCAGCAGTCTCGATCTGTGAGCTTGTGTGGCCTACCACTTCGCGGCGGAGMCGTTGTTGCTCCTAGACAATTCCGCTTCACGATAACAACATTTACAGTTGACCAGGGCAGCTCTAGCAGGGCATACATTTTRYGAAYTGACTTGTCTATGGAGATTGCATGGCTGTGTGCTCGATTTTATACACCTGTCAGCAACTAGTGTGGCTGAAATAGCCGAATCCACTCATTTGAAGGGGTGTCCACATACTTTTTTCCCTCATCACACAATACGCCATAATGACAAAGCAAAAACGGGTTTTCAATTTTTTTGCAAATGTATTAAAAACAAAAACCAGAAATACCATATTTACATAAGTATTCAGACCCTTTGCTATGAGACTTGAAATTGAGCTCCGAAACAGGATTGTGTCGAGGCACAGATCTGGGGAAGGGTACCAAAAAAAATGTCTGAAGCATTGAAGGTCCCAGAGAACACCGTGGCCTCCATCATTCTTAAATGGAAGAAGTTTGGAACCACCAAGACTCTGCCTAGAGCTGGGTTGAAAGCACTGACTGTAAGTCGCTTTGGATAAGAGTGTCTGCTAAATTACCAAAATGTAAATGTACTACACTTGTTGCCCATTTTCAAAGACATAGCTGTTTATGATGTTTACTGTGGTAACATCAGTGGACTTGTTTAATTTTTATAAACGAAAATAAAATAATATGTGGTTTATTTAACGAGGCAAGTCAGTTAAGAACAAAATCTTATTTACAATGATGGCTTAGGCACAGTGGGTTAACTGCCTTGTTCAGGGGCAACACGACAGATTTTTACCTTGTCAGCTAGCTCGGGGATTCGATCTAGCAACCTTTCGGTTACGGGCCCAATGCTCTAACCACTAGGCAAACTGCCTCCCCAGGTAGCCTGTTTATAATACAATGTCACTAAGATTCAAAAGCCACGTTGTGTTCGTTATAGGCCTACAGTACCAGTCCGTGTGTAGAATTGGGCGTCTGTCAAAGACCTGTCCCTTACGGAGGCTCATCGTCATATGGCGCTGTAAGTAAGCACACTCAGGGATGGACAGAGGGTGGGGGGGGGGGGGGGGGGTAGTATTAGAATCCTTCCAACAGCTTCTTCTTCTTCTTCTTCTTCTGGAGACTAAAGCTTGTGGTGGTGAGGTCAGGCTAAACACGTGAGCCATTAGCGCTGTAATGCTCTGCAGCCTCTCTGCTGAAGGTGAGCTCGACTTATCTGACCTGTACTGGCTCTCAGGTCTTTACAGAATTAATACATGACATGGTTTTCAAACCTGCGCCAAAGTACTGAACATCATCAAATGCTATTACCATGCCGAGATAAAATAATATGCTCCTGACTTTTATAAGTGCAAGTAGGTACTGTATGGCAGAAGTATAGGATAGAAGTGTAGTAGAGAAGGGCACTAGTTACAGGAGGCTGGTGAGGGGAGGACGGCTCATAATAACGTCTTGAATGGAGTGAATGGAATGGTATCAAACACATGGAAACTATGTGTTTGATACCATTCATTCCATTCCAGACCATGAGCCCGTCCTCCCCAATTAATGTGCCACCAGCCACCTGTGGTACTAGTATACAGCATAAGGTAGTGAGTGTCCTTGCCCTTTGGCCCTAGATGACATGAGGTTGTGTGGGAAGGCAGCTAAACTACTTTACAGGTTAGGTTACTTTGAAGCTGACCTTGGTTAGGCCTATGTAACCAGCCATCACGGCTATGTTAAGAAGAACCAAGGCAGGCTAAATATATTACATAACGGCTAAATTGTCATGTAAGGTAGAACTCTTATAAAGCTCAAACTGAGGTGTTATAAAAAAAAAACTGGATTCTTATTTTCCTTTTAAATGTGAAATTTATATTTCTTATTTTTTAAATCATTTTGTTTTTTAGAGGCATGTAAGGTCAATGCCAATTTGTCAATCCCAAGGGTTCAAAAGTTACTGCGTGAAGCATTGATATTATTGACATTGGGGCCACAAGCATATGGAATACCGATATAGCCTACAGTAAGTCTCCATTTAACACTGAATTGAACTGTCTTCTATTCGGGATCCCATATTAAGACTGTTGTTTTTCTAATACACAGGGGAATATAGTCTCTATTTCAGTGTCTTGGCAGCACCGTGGTACCCTAAAAAGAGCAATAGATTAATGCAACTCTGTTAAAATGAGATTAAGATCGGTAATGACTAAAGCTCCTGTCCTGCACGGCTTTAAATAGATGCTAAGTATAGTGTATTGACACCCTTACTGCAGTGAATATTCAAACTTTTTCAGCAGGGACTCTATTTTTTTCCGCCCCGAATCTCATGACACAACCTAAAATCGGTAAATTTAGATTTTACATCAACAAATATCCTTCAATTCATTACATTTTCATCTGTTATCCAAATGAAATACATTTACTCAATAAAATGTACTTAAAAAAAAAAAGATTTCTCAAAAACGTTTGTATATTGTCCCATACAACAATCTGTACTCTTACTGTTTTGTTCCTTAAAAAAAATCTATATATGTATTGTTTTTTTGGGCCACCCCACTGCAGTTCCCCCGACTTTGGGTTTCTGTGAGAATGACTTTATGTTGTTCGGTGGGAACCATTACCAGATTAGCCTATCTATGTGTGGACTACCTGATAAGAGTCTCTGGAAGGAAAGAGAACATGGTTGTTCATGGTAGAATATAATACAATTTAACTTTGTTTTATTTGTATGTATTATACCTACAATAATTATTAAAAACGTCACATCATACACAACGTCATGTCTATTCGATGACACATTCCGTTAATTTAACTTGATCTTTTCAATAATTCGTCTCGCATTCATGAGTTTCGAGTTAAAAACAGTGAAACATTTAAAAAAAAATCAACAACACAACAGCCAGGTCACACTGCAGATAGAGTCAGAGCCATATGTTTAGCGCTTTACCAGGCAGAGATATTGCTACAGCAAGCCCATTACATCAAATATGGCACATTGCCACTGTGTCTTTCAGGATATGGACCAGCAATGAGGACATAGTCAACAAAGAACAGGATAAAGCTGTGAAGAACTACTAGTGCTGGGTGAAGGTGGTATATGTCCGCTCTCCGGCGACACGTCGCGGTCACATAGAGAAGCAGCAGCAGTTTCATAACAGGGCTTTTATTTTGACATGATAAAAACCCGGAAATTGGTTGTGCAACCCACAAATGGCAGCCGCCGACAACACGAGCAGACAGCTGTGCCCACGGGTTAAAAGTAAAAACAAACAATTGTACCCCTCTGCCCGCTGTCTTGCTGGTAAACAACTTTACTTAATTGTAATTTCCAAGACGCTGGAGTTTAGCCTAGCCTAAGTTAGTTAGCGCATGCTTTTTTTGCGATGGATCTGTTGGAGCCTCCCACGCCGATGAAGGATAATGCTTCTTCTCATTCGGAGTCCAAAGCCAAGAACTGCGATCTGTCCCACGCGATGAGAGCCAAGATCTAACGAAACAGACAGCGGGCTCTGATGCCCGAGGCAAGCCTGACCGGCCAATAGACCATCGGCAGGAGAAGGGGGTGGAACCTCGGCTAAAGTCGCCAAGACAGTCGACTCTGGAGAATGGTTCTTCATTGATGAAGGACAAAGAAAGTTGTGCATCAACCAGATATGTGCATTAATAGTCAATCAAATATGGCAGGGGGAAGTATTCACATTTGTTGCATGATGAAAATATAATTAATCTTATCTGCAGATCCGGTGTAACAGAGAAAGATGCGTTGTGGGCTCATGTAATACCACATTCCAATTGCTGAGTGGAGTCAGTTTCAGGTATTGAAGATTATAAAGGAAGTTCGTAATACATTATTTATGGCACAGTGACAACCAACCTCTATCTGAATGACTAGTAGATCCGTTTTTACTGACAAGACACCTTGGCTGACCTCTCCCTCCTATCACTCTCTCTGCACTGCCTGTGATTTGGGATAAGTGTGTTTGTGCTAAAATGACTAGAATGTAATCATTTTAAATGTACTAGTAGTTTATAGACAGTGTTGAGCCTGGGTGCCAGTCTACTTGGAATTGTCTACTGACAATTCCATAAGTAGGTTTCAGGAGAGCAGAGACGAACTGGCATTCAGGCTTAGTGTTGAGCTCTGCTGATCTCTCTGACTCTGTCCTCCTCCTAGCCCCGGTGATGGAGGCAGACTATCTGCTGTGTGATGACTGGGACACGCCCTTTTAGGGATTCCTACCTCAGCAACGGCTTCCGTCTGGCAGTCTGTGACAACTACAGGTAAAGTCTTACTTCTCGTGTCAATGACAACCAACACAAATAGCTATATTGTTATTTTTATATATATATACACTGCTCAAAAAAATAAAGGGAACACTTAAACAACACAATGTAACTCCAAGTCAATCACACTTCTGTGAAATCAAACTGTCCACTTAGGAAGCAACACTGATTGACAATAAATTTCACATGCTGTTGTGCAAAATGACCTCCAGCAGGCCACATGTGCATGTGTCTGCTCAAACGGTCAGAAACAGACTCCATGAGGGTGGTATGAGGGCCCGACGTCCACAGGTGCGGGGTTGTGCTTACAGCCCAAAACCGTGCAGACGTTTGCCAGAGAACACCAAGATTGGCAAATTCGCCACTGGCGCCCTGTGCTCTTCACAGATGAAAGCATGTTCACACTGAGCACATGAGCACATGTGACAGACGTGACAGAGTCTGGAGACGCCGTGGAGAACGTTCTGCTGCCTGCAACATCCTCCAGCATGACCGGTTTGGCGGTGGTCATCATGGTGTGGGGTGGCATTTCTTTGTGGGCCGCACAGCCCTCCATGTGCTCGCCAGAGGTAGCCTGACTGCCATTAGGTACCGAGATGAGATCCTCAGACCCCTGTGAGACCATATGCTGACACAGCACATTTGTGGCTGCTGGAGGGCATTTTGCAGGGCTCTGACAGTGCTCCCCTCTGCACAAAGGCGGAGTAGCAGTCCTGCTGCTGGGTTGTTGCCCTCCTACGGCCTCCTCCACGTCTCCTGATGTACTGGCCTGTCTCCTGGTAGCGCCTCCATGCTCTGGACACTACGCTGACAGACACAGCAAAACTTCTTGCCACAGCTCGCATTGATGTGCCATCCTGGATGAGCTGCACTACCTGGCCACTTGTGTGGGTTGTAGACTCCGTCTCATGCTACCACTAGAGTGAAAGCACCGCCAGCATTCAAAAGTGACCAAAACATCAAGCCGAGAAAGCATAGGAACTGAGAAGTGGTCTGTGGTCACCACCTGCAGAACCACTCCTTTATTGGGGGTGTCTTGCTAATTGCCTATAATTTCCACCTTTTGTCTATTCCATTTGCACAACAGCATGTGAAATTTATTGTCAATCAGTGTTGCTTCCTAAGTGTACAGTTTGATTTCACAGAAGTGTGATTGACTTGGAGTTACATTGTTGTTTAAGTGTTCCCTTTATTTTTTTGAGCAGTGTATATATATGTTGTTGTACAGTGTGCTTCTCATAGTGTTCACATATGTGCAGGACAAGTAGATCAGTATGACCGGTTGATTGCTAGAACCACATATTCACTATAAACGGAGTGCACTGCAGTATTACATATAGTGCTTTACCTTGCTTTGGTTTGCATTGTGCTTCAATGGTAAGAGGATGCAAAAATGCATCTGAGCAGGTATTCTATCTTGTCTTCCCTCTGTTAATGTCCCCCCCCGATCAGAGACGACGAGGTGAAACACAAGCAGATATCCCGTACGGAGGCTCAGCAGCTCTACCTACTGAAGGACTGTGACCTGGACCAGAGGGAGCCAGTGCTGAGGTTCGTCCTGAGGAAGAACCCACACAACCCTCACTGGGGAGACATCAAACTCTACCTCAGGCTGCAGGTAGGACGAGCTAACCGAAACCAACCGTCATGGGTTCTAACCGGCTGCTTTCCCTCAGCCTGGTAAAACCAGACTGAACACGCTGCTCTCACCAATATTGTTTCAATCAGTTTGAATGCCAGGCTAGCTTTCCCTCACCTTGTCCTGAACTTACTGCCACTGTACCAGTTTTCCCCTACTGTGGTTTGTTTACCTCTACCTCGGTGTGTTCCAGGGTTTTGTTCATTAGGCAATCGGAAGAAAACTGACTGTGTTCAGTTTCAAAATGTTGCATGCATTTCTTAATGATGAATGTGTATTTGATGGTAAATATGTATTTAGGTTGTCTAAGTAAACATGATACTGTGTGTTTCCAGGTGGAGACGCGCTCCTTAGAGGTGTGGGGCTCCGAGGAGGCCAAGGAGTCCAGAGAGGAGAACAGGGAGGTGCAGAAGCGCGTCAACCCAAAGGTCAAAGGTCAGTAACACTGTTTTCTGATTCCCACTCAGACACAATGTCACTTCAACAAATAAGTCATTGTAATAGGATTTCCCAGGTTAACAAAAAAAGACCAATTGTTGGTGAAGTCAATTTAAAAAATCTAGTTGAAACAGAGAGACACCACCCAGCCCAGAAGCAGAGATAATGTMTAACTGACCTCTTGGAGACGGGGCCTTTCTATCCTAATCAGACAGCACSAAATGTTCTGTAAACACCAGCCCGAGAGGCTTGTAGGAAGACAAAACAAAAAGGCAGCAACTGTCAGCTGCTACAGAATCACAGTGTTCACAGGWTGTCATCAATACAATGCAACAGTGAATAATCAGTGTGTCCTTGTACTTCCAGTCTGGCGTCAACYACTATCAACTGATAGGAGAATAATCCATAACATTCAGTATCAAGTCTAGTGACCATCAACCTGCACCTTGAGCGTCACAAATAGAACACTGGAAACCATGTGTATTACAGAAAGGGAAAATGTTTTAGCTAAACATTGTTTTAACCACTCTAAACTGACTATGAAATGTAGTGATCTTAAATTTCCCCATTTGTCACCTTTTCTCATTACAAAACTATCTGAGAGATACAGAGAGAACACTAGCACCTCCACTGGCTTGTAGAAAACAGGTCATTCAGTTGTTTCTTCGTTATTGACTTAAACGAAAAAARCTACACGCTGTGCTTGCCATTATTTGTGTTTACTGAGTTTATGTATCAGAAGGCTGATAACACAAGTGATACTGGCAAACAGTGTGCAGATTTTTATTTTTAACTCATTATTGAATAATTCCTACACCTGTTATTGATCATTTCTTGGATTGTTCATTTCTCTGTTGTGACCAGAGCTCCACCGTGCGGTGAGGAGCAGCGTGGGGACAAAGAACACCCGTGCTCACCGGCACGAGTACCGGCCCTGAGGAACTAGTGGATGAAGACGAGGATCTCTACAGGAAGGTCGGTAACACCTGTGAACACAAACTGACCCAAGATGTACCCTAGAGTCTTTTAAATCGGATCCCGGAGGCTCACAGAGTGAGTTTTTTAAATTTTTATTTAAAAAAAAAAAATTGTGGACCGCTGGTAATACACCCGACATGTAAAACTGAGATTCAAATGACTGATACCTCATACTTGACACATGCCTTGAAGCTGAAGCAAGGAGGCCTACTTGAAATCGTCTCAGCAGATGCCATACACAAACTCACTACAAGAGGGAATTAATACATCAACACATTTTGACAGAGAAACGTTGTACTGCTCAGAAGCTGGTGATGGCTGCAATGTTATGTTATCAACTGTTTAGCATGTTAACTTCCATTTTGTATTTACCACTTCTAAGATGGTGTTATGTGTAGAAGGATCTGCATGTGCAAAATAAATATATTTTTCCATAATGTGATCACTTTTTTGCGTCTGTACTTAACTTGTTTTAGATCTGTAGACAATCTCTAAAACGAATGTGCCGTTTTTTCCCCTCTTGGTTAAGATGGATAGATTGATAGATAATTATTGTATTAATACACAATCAAGAAATTGATATAATTTGCATAACATTCATTGAAAATTGTATTTTCGGGGAGTTTTATAAGAAAWATATAACCCTGATCTATGATATTGATAATGTACTGTTATGACATGAGCTTTTGCTAGACTGGTGTGGTGAAAAAATTATTTGAACTATATCCCCGAGCAGTCAGTCACATCAAGTCCATGGCAAATTGACCATTATATATCTTAGAGGCTACATGAATGTGAGGTTTAAACTACTGCATTCCCATCATAAACGCTAGTGCAATATGCCTAGACTATTTAATACAAACTGACAATGGAGGGGGGTTCAAAGCCTTACTCATGCAAAGTTAAGACTGGCAAGTCTGATGGTCAAACAATGGCTCAAAGAATAATGCTGATGCCTCCCACCAAGCAACCAATGAAGTAGTCTGCAGTGGTGTAAAGTACTTAAGTAGTATTTTTACTAAAGTAGTGTTTTTGAGTATCTGTACTTTACTAATTATATTTTTGACAACTTTTACTTCACTACATTCCTAAGGACAATTATGTACTTTTTACTCCATACATTTTCCCTGACACCCAGAAGTACTCGTTACATTTTGAATGTTTAGCAGGACAGGAAAATGGTCAAATTCAAGCACTTATCACGAGAACATCCCTGGTCATCTCTACTGCCTCTGATCTGGCGGATTCACTAAACACAAATGCTTTATTTGTAAATGGCATATGAGTGTTGGGAGTGTGCCCCTGGCTAGCCATAAATAAATGGTTTGCTTATGTGAAGGAAATGTGTCGTCTGGTGGGACAGTCTTGAAAGTGTTCATCTTGTCTCTTTCGTCATATATAATCTTTGGTTCCTGCCTGTGCTTGGATCAGTTACTAATTAGATTGGGTAACCCAGAATTAAGGGTTTGAAAGTGCATCTAAGTTTGACTGTGACCTCTCCAGCTTGGTGACAAAGAGTGATTCATTTAGTATTGACTTCCAAATCATTTTAGACCCAAGCCACCCCCTGTACCCGGACTTTGAACTACTCCCCTCTGGGCGCAGGGCCCCCTCAGCAGGAAAAACAGAACTAGACAATAATTTGTGCCAGGTGTGATATCCCTCCTAAATAGCTCGGGCAAATGTTCCTATCGACTCAGTAAGGCCAGCAGCCTAGTCTTTTTTTTTTTTTTATCTTTTTTTTTTTATTGGTATGTAACTGTTATGAAAGTATGTATTGTCAATTTTGTGTTGTCAATTTTGTTTTGTATTTAAACGCCACTTTAAATGTGTACATGACACTGCAACAAAATTTCCCCATGGGGACAATAAAGTCAGTAAGTGTCCCTGTGTTGAATTTACACAACGCTWAATATAAGGAATTTGAAATGATTTATACTTTTACTTTTGAAACGTAAGAATATTTTAGCAATTACATTTACTTTTAATACTTAAGTATATCTAAAACCAAATACTTTTACTCAAGTAGTATTTTACTGGGTGACTTTCACTTTTTTACTTGAGTCAATTTCTATTAAGGTATCTTTACTTTTAATCAAGTATGACAATTGAGTACTTTTTACACCACTGATAGTATGCCTGCAGAGTGGGTTCAGAATGGGGGCTCTGGSCCCCTGGGAAAAGTGGGGAGGGGGGTGTTAATTCCCAAATTCTCAGTTCTTACAGAAATCACAATTTGGAGAATCTCTGGAATCAGGAGGGAATAAGCATGTCGGCATCCTACAACTGGGAGTCATCCCGGCCGAATTGTTTGGGAAAATTACCAGGATTTTTCAACCCTATACTATTTCGTCAATAGGCCTAAAAGGGCTTGATTCATTCCGTATCTCCGAAGTTCAGCGCTACAGCGCGCTTGAAATGTAAAGGTCSTTTCCAATTGAGCTGAAATGTGCAGTATTTATCGTGAATTCAGTCTCCGCGAACGTGGGAACGCTGCCTTTAAAATTCAATTGCAATATAGCGGTGAACTTCAGCGATACGGATTGCATTGAGTCCTAAATCGGAAAAGATATGACAACCAATTGTATATGGATGAATGTGAAATAATACCAATCAAATAAATATGGCAGATGTGTACAGTCGTGTACGTGCATTGTTTCTGCACACATATTTAACTTATGTTGTATATGTGCGATGGTAGATAGACAAACATTCAGAAATAAATAACAGAGAAAAAGACTAGCCTATACGAAGATGACCTTGTAAGACGTTAAGATACATTGTTGGTGACACTGTGACAAAAAATATATTGTCAATTTTCCTAAGAATTATGATTTTATCAACAACCTTTCTCTCCTGAATAAAATGGCACCCTATTCCCTACATAGTGCACTACTTTTGACCAGAGCCCTATGGAACCCTATTCCCTACATAGTGCACTACTTTTGACCAGGGCTCTTAACTCTTAAAAGGATTAAGGTGCCTATTCGGATGCAGCCTTAATGGTCAATGCTTTGATCTGGCTGCCCCTCTTTCTCTTCTAGAATAGTCTCATGGAGTGATATTACCCTGGGGTACGATGTTATTTTGTCGATCTTTTCTGCAACATCCTTTGCCTCCTCTTTTCCTTCCTCCCCCTCTTCCTTCACCACCCCCTCCATGTTCATGTCCTTCCTCCTCATCCTCCTCTCCCTCAAAGCGCAGGGCAGACAATTCACCAGGAAGAGGAGTACGGAGAGGCAGAGAAGGGAGAGAACTGCCCCGACACCCACCCCCAGCTCTGTATCCTCCRGTTTCTTCTCCCTCTCTCTCTCCACCCCGGGAGAGAAGTACACAGCGCTCTCTTCGTGATTTGGGGTCAACACCGCTCTCTCCAGGTCGTTCCTGGCGATCATCCCATGTCATCCCATACCTTGTCATAGTAGTCGTCACCTTTGACGGTGGTGACGTTCCCTATGATGATGTCATTGTCCAGGAAGTTGCTGTACTTAACGTCCCTATCCGATGACTCAACCAGCATGTCTGAAATGTCGAGCAGCTCAAAGTCCGCCTCCTCGCTTCCCATTGGACGAAGTTCCGAGTCCAGGTTCACCCTGATCCAACCTGATCCTTTAGCCAGCCTCCTGGTCCCGCTTCCTTCTTTCGAATTGGCCAGGTCCCYGTCAACGGAGTTCGCCATTGGCTTGCAGGTGGTGACCAGGAGTTCTGCTTTCAGTAAAGGCCCGCCCCCTTCGCCCTGGGCGATGACGCGCAGCAACGGGCCGGGCATCACGGCAACCACGGTCTCTGCCAATGAGGAGAGGCGAAGGGCGAAGGTACCACGGCTGAAGGTGGAGAGCAACGTGGCGCTATCATCACTGAACTGGAGCCAGACACTGATGGACGCTTCCTGGTGGAGAGAGAGAGAGAAGGACAATGAAGATAAGGGGGAGGGAGAAAGAGAGAAATGCTCAGTGTCATACCATACTGAAGCACAAAGGTCCTTCCATTGAAGCAAAAATGTCCCACTGAAGTTACTGTTATGTAAAACTAAAACGTTTTAGTGAAGTTAGTGGGTCAAGAAAAACACTGAACTCACCTGCCCATGGTGGTAGAGGATGTTATATGCTGTCACTGTTGCCGTGACAACAGCAGGATGGGCAGGGCTTGCATTGATTGACATACCGAGTCCTCCCACAACCTGCACTGAGAGGTCACCTGGGGTCACGGGTTCAGAGGTCACGATGACATCACAGCTACCCAGCACACCATCCCATTGGCTTGATATGACCTGAGAGACAAGAGAGGGGTGTCAATAAAGGTACTTGCTGTTTGTATCTTGTTCAAGTTTACTTTCCATAGGTAATAAATATATTTGAGATCTGACCAAATGGAGATTTCATCATTTGTAATGACCATCCATCAACTAAAATGCACCATGCTATTCAAAATACAACATCATATTACTTGTTTGTATCACATGATACTCACATGAACTGAAGTTTTCCCCGGGTGTAGACCAATCAGATTGCTCTGCTTGTCGAGGACCGCCACGTGAGGATTCACTACCCTCAGCCAATTACGGACCATCTCTGTGGCATCCACAAACCAATCAGAGGAGCCCAGCAGGTAGGTCAGCTGACCCTGGCCCCCCTGAGCACTGAACTGGGTCAGAACCTGAACTGTGGACCTCTGGTACACTGGAGAACAGCTGGGGAGCAGGGAAAGAAAGGGAGAGAGAAGGATGGATGGATGAGGAGGAGAGAGAGATATTACACAAATCTGGATGTGGCATAGAAGCTGGGCAAAACCAAAAATGGAGACATAAGCTTAAATATGTTGAAGGTTGGGGTAAATTCCATTTCAATTCCAGTCAATTCAAAAAGTAAACCAAACTCCAATCAAATTCCAATTTTTCCTCATGAAAAGCATGAAGACAATTGGAATKTTGGTGTACTTTCTGAATTGACTCGAATTGAAATAGAATTGACCCCATTTGACCCCTGGTTGAGATGTGACAGCAAGTCATAATGTTAGTGTTTGAATTGTTKAGCAGGTGCCATCTAGGAATTAGAGGTGGATAATGCAGAGTCTATTTTAAAGCTCTGGGTTAGGGAATTAGTAGTCTCTTCTACCAGCTGTTTGCCTGAAGTGTTTGTATGGTGAATTAAGCTTTTTGGCAGTAGAGCAAATCACACCTTATTCCCTATATAGTGCACTACTTTTGACAAGGGTTCATATGGCTAAGGTAAAAAGTAGTGCACTATATAGGGAATAGTGTGCCAAGTGGAACACAACCCTTCACTGTTCTACCAGACATTGCCAGTGGTGTAAAGTACTACTTATGTTGTWTTTGGGGGTAKCTGTACTTTACTTTACTATTTATATTTTTGACAACTTTTACTTCACTACATTCCTAAAGAAAAKAATGTGCTTTTTACTCCATACATTTTCCCTGACACCCAAAAGTACTCGTTACACTTTGAATGCTTGGCAGGACAGATAATTGTACAATTCGCACACTTCCCAAATGCTTTGTTTTTAAATGATGTCTGAGTGTTGGAGTGTGACCCTGGCTATGCGTAAACATTTTTTTTAATTGTGCTGTCTGGTTTTCTTAATATAATTATTTGTACTTTAACTTTTGATACTTAGTACATTTAAATATAAATACTTTGACTTTTACTCTAGTATTTTACTGRGTGACTTTTACTTGAGTCATTTTCTATTAAGGTATCTTTACTTTTACCCAAGTATGACAATTGAGTACTTTTTCCACCACTGGACATTCCTGGTTTGGTGTTTCAACCTCCTGCTCTGTCTTGAGACAGAAAAAAATGGATTAGGAAAGGAGATTATGCTAAAWGGAGACCATATTGCCAGGSCATCATTGTAAATAAGAATTTGTTCTTAACYGACTTGCCTAGATAAATAAAGGTTAAATAAAAATRCATAAAAATGGGAGTTCCAACTGTTCCAATCCCCATCGTTCTATCAACTGATTTAGGAATCTTGATGTTAATGACATTGTATAATCCTGCTTTATCTAATTCCTGCTCAGCATGTCTTCATCTTTCTCTAAACACACACACGCACACACGTGCACAGGGACTCACCCATTCTCCGTGTAGTGGTTCCAACCCTCAATGGCGCTCAGCTCGTTGTCGGACAGTGAGACGCGCAGCGGGACGACAGGAGCCCACACGGACAGACACAGGGACCCACTGAGCGTGCCCAGGAGAAACTCCACCCCTACACAGGTGCTGCCCACCCCTGATTCACTTCCGTCGACGAAGAGGGTGGAGCAATCGCTTGACACCTGTTGAATAAAGTCAGAGGGTGATAAAGGGAGTGGAGGATTGTGTGTCAAATCAATCTAAACAAATGTMATTGTATTTGTCACATGCTTAGTAAAACAACAGGTGTGGACTAACAGTGAAATGCTTACATACGGGCCCTTCCCAACAATGCAGAGAGACAAATATAAAAATAATAACAAGAGGAATAAATACACAGCGAGTAACGATAACTTGGCTAAATACTAAGGGTACCAGTACCCAGTCGATGTGCAGGGGTGCGTGTAATTGAGGTAGATGTGTACATATAGGTAGGGGTAAAGTGACTAGGCAACAAGATAGATAATAAGCAGTAGTAGCAGCATATGTGATGAGTCGAAAGGGGGGTCAATGCAGATAGTCCGGATAGATATTTGGTTAACTATTTAGCAGTCTTATGGGTTGGGGGTAGAAGCTGTTAWGGGTCCTGTTGGTTCCAGACTTGGTGCATCGGTACCGCTTGCCATGCGGTAGCAGAGAGAACAGTCTATGACTTGGGTGGCTGGAGTCTTTGACCATTTTTGGGCCCTTCCTCTGACACCGCCTGGTATAGAGGTTCTGGATGGCAGGGAGCTCGTTCCCCAGTGATGTACTCGTTTGCCTCTCTTGCGCCGTCGCTTCCTCTTTCGCGTCCCAGGGATTAGGGCTCGTCCAGAGGTGCCAGCGCCCAGAGGTGCCGACGTCCAGAGGTGCCGACGTCCAGAGGTGCCAACTCGTTGAAGTAGAAATTGTCATCCAAATCGAGGTTAGTGATTGCTGTTCTGATGTACAGAAGCTGTTTTCGGTCATAGGAAACGATGGCGGAGACATTATGTACTAAAAAAGTTCATATCAGCGTAAAAAACCCACAGAAAACAACGGAATTGGACAGGAGCCCTGTGCGTGTGTGTATACAGTACGTAGAGTCGTGTCTGCTTACCTTGACGATATCATCGTTGGACGACTGGCACTTCACCGCCGCGGTGATATCCGACACCTTCCCATCATGCCCCACTGCCAGCACAATGACAGGAAGTGACACGGGTTCGCTGGTCAAGATGGCCGTGTTGATGATCATGCCACTCTGTGTGTTGATGACAACAAGTTCAGTTTTTTGGCCTTATTTAGGAATAAGCATAATGAGCTTTTTTTAAGGCAGAAACAGTCCACCGCAACACTAAGAGATCCGTAGATGTATGGATATGTGCTGTAGCTATCACATTATCCATTCGTCTACTGCATAGTACATACATACAGACTATGTAACAAGAAGAAACCAATTTCCCCGACTAAGAGTTCTGAACTTTTTTATTTTTTTTCTGGCTAAGAGTTTTGGACTAAGAGGCATGTCCAATGGAGATTCTGTGTCCCGGGAAACTGGCCCTGTTTGAATAAAGTTCTACCTACTTCAGTTATGGGAGAGATGCCCACTATCTCTCTGTCAGTGAAGGAGAAGCTGCTCACTACTCCGCCGTGTGGTGGCGGAGGGTTTTTACGGCCTGAGTACTCTACCCGCCAGCTGGCCGATACCGTCATGGCAACCCCGAAACTCCGTCGCAAGCCGTCCACTGACAGACAGGCAACCTGCTGCAGAGCAGCGGGACTGAGGGAGAGGAGGGGGTAGGACGGCGACAGAAGAAAGAGGGTGGGAAAAGGGGTGAGGAGGGGGGAGGAGAGAGAGAGTAGGGAGAAGAGGTGGAGATGGTAAGAAAAAAGAGTTTCATGGAAATAAATCACATATGTTGGAATATTTAATAGAGTAATATTCTCCCACATATGTGGTATCACTTGCATGCAATATGAATAATGTATATTGTCATAAATGTAACTGACATGTCACAAATCGGTTAAATTGAATACGTTCCTCTATTGTACAGTAATATATATGATGAAGTAATACCCGTCGCTGTCCATGTGTCTGGCCAGTTTGTGGCAGATGATGGAGATGACATCATGTTTGGAGCCCTGGGTTCTCTCCAGGTTCACAACCCAGAGGTCAGAGTTCAGAGAGCGCTGGGCAACCAGAGACAAAAGGCCTTTCTTCACCTTCAGTCTGGAATAGATACATACAGATATAGTGTGACTTACTGTTTGTCGCCCTGAATACGAGCGTCTGGGAAATTACTCAAATGGAAATTAAGACCACTTTATTGTTCAAATGAAATTTGACTTCCACTTTTAACCCAACCCCTCTGAAAGACACATACACAGGTTCTGGAGAGGAGCGGGGGGCTGTCACACTAGGCTCCCGTCGAGCTGTTGTTGTGGGGGGAGTTACGTGCCTTGCTAAAGGGCACAACTTCAGACAATGGCATCTAGGATTTGATACCAGCAACCCTCCAGTTGCCAGCTCACTTCCTGACATATTTTTCCCATCGGACCCAGGAATCGAAGTGGCAACTCTCTGGTTGCTGGCTCTCCTCTCTAACCGCTAGGCTACCTGCCGTCCCCAACGTACATGTACTACATACTGTATACATACTATTCATACTAGACAGATACACTGGCAATGAGAGCCATGGTTTGATATCGAAATATGAATACAGTATTTATCAGTAAAAGAGAAGAACCTGCACACTTCTATGTTCCTATATGTGTTTAGGTGGTCATCAGGTGTCCCATTTCAATTTGCTGGACTATCCCTTACATCACAGAGCATCACGTAACAAAGACTTACCGGATAACAACAAACTCTGCACTGAAATTGGGCCTCAGGTTCACAGAAACCCCTATTGGCTGTCCCGCTCGGACCGGTCCCCTGCGATAGCGAATCAGCACGTTGGAATCCAACCATAGCTCCTCCTCTTCCTGTCCATTGCAACAGCCTATTTTCTCTTTGGTCCCGTTGGCTTCTTTCCGCTTATTGTACTCCCTCAGAGTCACAGCTCCTATATAAAACAACTCTCTCTGAGACGGTGGTAATTTGTCTTGCACACACCTAGGGGGTGCTAGTTTGCGGTTGGACGCTGTGCCGAACAATGAGTAGTACAGCTGGATGCGGTCGCCGGCGTGGGCGGGGCTGTATCGGAGAGCGCCTGGGAAGGGGACGCCACCGGTTCCACCAACGACACCACCCTCGTGCCGTCGTCCCCGATTACGGGTGTGGTGTGTCTGCCGGGCATGCTGGTTGGGGCTGAGGTAGGGCTGGCTGGTCTGGTCCGCCTCAAACCAGTCCTTCGGTAGGGCCAGGGTCACCACACATAGACCCAGTGGAGGCTGGGAAGGAGAGAGGAGGAATGGATGAAGAGAGTGATTGGTGAGCATTTGGCGTCATACTTTATATCGAACAGGTGTCATACTTTATATAGAACATTATCATACTTTATATAGAACAAGTGTCGTACTTTATATCGAAAAAGTGTCATACTTTAAATAGAACAGGTGTCATACTTTATATAGAACAGCAGTCATACTTTATATAGAACAAGTATCATACTTTATATAGAACAAGTGTCATACTTTATATAGAACAGAACATTTCAGTGTATTGGCCAGTGTAACAAACACACAATACAACATATCCATCATTCAGAGTCCCACTAGAGTTCCAAAGAAAACCTTTAGTCCGGCTTCAGTCTTTTGAATGGTCACAGGTGATGGTGGCTAAATATAGTGTGTGGCACGAACACACCTGTGTGATACAGGAAGCCTTCTGCTCCTCGGTCTCTTTGAAGGCGTGGAGGGCGATACAGCTCCCTCTGCTGGTGTCCCCTCGTACATGGAACAACACCCGCACCCTGTACCTCTCCTTTCCTCCTTCATCTCCCTCTCTCTCCACGTGTTTAGAGAGGAGAGATGCAGACAGAGGAGGGGAGAGGGGGAGGATGGGCCCAGAGACCAGCTGAGGAGTGAGAGAAGGAGAGAGAGAGAGAGGGTTACACTGATAGAGAGAGGGCTAGAGGAAGATCTCTGCGTGACATATTATCTTGCGACTTCTTAGGACACACAGGAATAATATAAAATCTATGGAACTAATTCTCCAAATGTATAAGTGGAGATCTACAGCATTCTGCTCCCAATTGATTTACCTGGCTGACAGAGTAAGGCCCGAATGAAGCCCGAACCCCCGCTTTGGAGACTGCCCCAGCCGGAGGCACCATGAGCAGGGACTGGGTGAAGGCGAAGGGGCTGGAGTTGGAGAACAGTGGGCCAAGATCAGCCTGCGACAGGGGCAGAGCATGCCAGGGAGGGGGGACCATGATTTTGGCCAGGAGGGAGAGAGGGAGGGGAGGCTGGGCATGGGATGTGTGTACTGGTGGATGAGATAAAGAGATCGACGGAAAAGGAGAGGGAAATATTGATTGGTTTGTATCTCTTTCTCTTTGGTATATTTCACATCAATTTCACATAAATTGTTAGGCCTACACCTACTGTAGATCACATATCAGCTATTTTAAACACGTGAAAAGGGTAGAAGATAAATTGTTGGTATATATATACTCATGAAAAACGTATATCAATACAATAGATCTTTTGAAGAAAAATAACCTCACTCACCGACTACTAGGAGCGAACAGAGCACGAGCGCCTTCACACCCTCTCTCCCCCACGATGCACTGGGGCAGCCGAGCTCACCCATCACTGCACCCCTGAAGGATCCCGAAAAACCACACAACCCCAAAAGTGTCGTAACATCCTTACAGCTCTGAAGTGTTGAGAGGTATTGCGATGATTCAGGTTCACACGCGTTCAGAAAATGCGTCCGGGGAGTAGGCTACTATTGACCATACATCCAAAAACTGTCGTTCATAAACCAGTAGGTCCTATATCATCGATATCCTCATGAAACGGTAGGTTCTTTAGTGGTTGACAGAACAGTGTCTTACTACATGGACCACATGTACACTGACAGCGCCCTCATATAGTTACAACTATCAAAACTAAAACGTGACATATCGTATTTTTACATCATTCTGCTATGTAGTTATTTGCAAAACTGTCCCCACCTGGCTGTGCTTAACAACATAACTCACCTGGCAGATGTTGTCCTCTCATCGGGGGGGGGGGGCGGGAGGGGGGGGGGGGGGGGGGGGGGGGGGTGACCCAGAAATACTATAACCTCTGAAATGTTCCTTCTCTCTCTTTTTTCTCTTCACTCGATTCTCTCATCTCGTCTCTTCTCTTCTCTTCTGCACCTGTGCTCACTCTGAGTTTCTCTCTATTCCAATGCCATGTTCGTTCGTTTCTCTTTCATGTTCTGTTATCGTATGTTCAGGGCTGTTCGCTGTTCCAAAGTTTATGTTAAAGCGAAGTCTTCTTTAGTTGGTTGGTATCGGGTGGTTGTAACTGCAGAGAAGCTTATTCCAAGTCCAATGCAGAGAGATTTTAGAGATCATGAAAACACCTTTTTTTATTCAGTTCTTGTTCTTCCCCTTTTCTTGGCAGTTGAGAATTCTTTCCCTCTATTTTTTTGTGGATCTCTTCGATCTTTAGGTCTTTTTCAACTTGATGCTCTCTCTTTTCCTCCCTCGCTCCCTCTCTCTCTGTGTGTGCCAGATTCACACAATACGGATTTATTCATTTGAAACGGTGAATAATCCCTCTCTCCCTCTACAAGCATTCCCCCCCCTTCTCTTTATTCCCCCCCCTTCTCTTTCTTCTTCTTCCCTCTTTCTTACGTACTCCCCCCCTTTCTCTGCAAGATTGATTCGCCCTAAAGTTTTTAGCTAAGCACCATCCATCCCCCGCTCTCTCTTCTCGTCTCGGAGTGATTTCAACTCTGTTCAGAATCAGATGGTCTATGTATCTGCTGCATTAAGCCGCTCATGTTTAATAGTTGAATAATTTTGAGGCTTAGTTCTAAATGCGGCGCATCAGGGGTTGAAACCACTCTCCTCTACCCAGTCAGTCTCTTAACGTAAATAAATCCCTTTCAACTTTTCTTATTTTTTTTCAGCTAGTGGCCAGATTGTTTTATATATTTTTATGTTTTCTGACTCTCTCTCTCTCGCTCTCTCTCTCTCTCTGTGACATTAACACTTCCATACCCTGACTGTGTCTGAAATTCTTTTCTGGTCAAAAGTAGTGCACTATGTAGGGAATAGGGTGCTATTTCGGATGTAGACTCTGTGATGTGGTTTGCTATAGAACACGAATATGCCTCGCTCTCTCTCTCTCTCTCTCTCTCTCTCT
>NW_019942547.1:287007-289507 GCF_002910315.2 Salvelinus sp. IW2-2015 | reverse complement strand
CCCCTGCCACTCTCTCCCCACCATTCTCTCGCTCTCTCTCCGCCACTCTCTCCTCTCTCCCCCACCTCTCTCTCTTTAACTATGGTATTACCATCATTCCCACCACCGTATAAACACCCACTGCTCCATGTTTTCATTGTTACTTCTCTGATTCCCCCACCACAGTTCAAATGGTGTCTGATGGTGTCACCACCGTGACGTCACACCTGCGACAATCCTCATCTGACGGCAGCCATTACAAAACACCAGTAGTGTACACACAAACACATCTGTAGGCGGGTGTTGAATATTTGGCTCGAAATATGTTGAGATGCGAGGAGACGTATCAAAAACAAAGGGGAGAGAGAGGAGGAGAACAAGATGAGAAATTGGAGAGATTGAGAGCGACTCGGAGAGAGTTGCAACGTTCATTTCATTCCGATAGTTTGGATCCCTCCTCCCCCTCTCTCCGCATTTCTATGCAGGGATACACCTGTAATAGGCCAACAGAAGGGGCTTAGGGACAATGCCTGCGCCCCAAATTGCACCCTATTCCCTACACAGTGCACTAAGTAGAGCACTATATAGGGAATAGGGTGACATTTTTCCATCAATAGCTAGGGTACAGGTAAAGCCTGTTTTTCCATCAATAGCTAGGGTAAAACCCATAGCATTACATTTCACAAAGCATTCTCGTATTACTAGTAGAATTGGAAACACTTCCAGATGTCTTCCTGGATCCATCTCTTTTTCCCTTCTTCTTCTTCGTTCTGCCTCCTTTCTTTTACCCGGCATCCTCAAGCTTCTTCATTTACTTCACTGACTTCCTTTCTCTTTTTCTCCCAGTCTCTCTTTTCTTACCATTTCTTTGTTTTATCTTGGTCAAACCAAATTGTATTTGTCACGTACAGAGATTAGCCGATGTTAAAGCAGCTGCAGCGAAATGTTTACGTTTCTTGCTCCGGCAGGGCAGTAAGTGTCTAACAGTACAATATGAACACACAAATAATCACACAAAAAAAGTCAAAACAAGAAATTAAGAAATATCAGAACAAGCAATAGAAGATGAGGTGTTATTACATCCTAATAACTTAATCATCTTTATTTACATGGACTGGACTTCACCGAGTACAGATATTTCAGTGTGTGTGTGTACTGCATGACATGTCTGTGAGTGCATCTGTGTGCGTATCTGTGAGTGAGAGCGCCATTTTAATATCTGTATGCCTGTTAAAGCTCATCATGGGTGTTGTATTCTGTTTGTACTCACTCACTTAATGTGTCAAAGTGACTGTATTTACAGCAGGTTCACTTGATCATACTTTTGTCTTTCCATCCTCTCTCCTCTCTCTCCTCTCCTCTCTCTCTCCTCTCTCCTCTCTCTCCTCTCTCTCCTCTCTCTCTCTCCTCTCTCCTCTCTCTTTCCTCTGTCTCCTCTTTCTCTCATCTCTCTCTCTCTCCTCTCTCTCCTCTCCTCTCTCTCTCCTTTCTCTCCCCTCTCTCTCCCCCTTCTCTCCTCTCTCTCTCCTCTTTCATCACCCTCTCACTCCACATCTCTCCCTCTTTCTGAGATAATCTCTGTGTGTAATCTGTTGTCATCTGTCATTGTTCCTCCGACGGGACAGATTTAATCGTCTAGTCTAGCGTGACCTGACAGAGAGGAAGACACACAACTACACCCACACATTCTCGCTCACAGACACACTTATTATGTCACACACTGCCCTGCATGCACTCACATGTACACACACACACACAATGTATAGTTAGTTGTCTTCCATGCTAAATGGTGTGTGTGTGTGTGTGTGTCAGAGAGACTCACGCACACCCACACACACCGTGACCCCACTCTCCAAGGGTGTCTCAGGGGGAGTGGGATATGCAAAATACATTCTATTTCACCACACACTCTACAGGTTACACTCTCAGCACACCATCTACTAGGTTAGGACTTCTTGTACATGTGTGAAAAAGGACATGTATAAGCACCCTGTATTTGACCTTTTGACACACACGCACACACATATGGAAGATTGACTGAGGCTCGGTTTGCCAAACAATGTTTTTCTACAATACGATGCCGTCAGCACAATCCTCTCCAATCCAGACAGAAAACATTCTTCTTTCATTCAACTCAAAAGAGACGTGAAAAGATACGGAAGAACAAGCTCCTCCACAACAATAGTCTTATTTTTGAGAAATAAATGAGAAAAAATGGAAACACGACAGCCAAATGAATAGACAGGAAGATGGAGAAAAAAGAGGGGGATATGAAGATGGAGAAAAAGAGGGGATTATGAAGATGGAGAAAAAGAGGGGGGATTATGAAGATGGAGAAAAGAGGGGGGATTATGAAGAAAGGAATGACGGATGGAGGAAGAAGAAACACAAAGGGTTGATGAGGGTTAAATGTTGGAGGATGGAGAATGAGCGACAGAGGTGTAAGGATTATGCAAAGACAGGTCGAATTGCTAGAACGGACAGTGAACGAGCCGTTGCTCGCAGCATTTGCCATGGCTCG
>NW_019942547.1:282765-286982 GCF_002910315.2 Salvelinus sp. IW2-2015 | reverse complement strand
CCTCTTTCTCTCTCCCCATCCCTCTGTCTCTCCTCCCTGCTCTCCCTGCCCCTCTCTCTCTCCTCTTCTCCCATCGTACTCCCCTCTCTCTCTCCTCTCCCTGTCCCCTCCCTCTCCTCTTCCCTCCCCTTTCCCCCTCTCTCTCTTTCCACATCCCCTCTCTCCGCTCTGCTCCCTCCCCCCTCTCCTCTCTCTCTCTCCTCTCTCTCTCTCTCCTCCTCTCTCTCCTCTCTCCTACTCCTCCTCTCTCTCTCCTCTCTCCTCCCCTTCTCCTACTCCCCTCCCCTCTCTCTGCCTCTTCTCCCTCCCCTCTCTCTCTCTCTCCCTCCCTTCTCGGCTCTCCCTCCCTCCCCTCCTCCCTCTCTCTCTCCCTACCCCCTTCTGTCTCTCCCTCCACCTCTTTATGCCCTCCCTCCCTCTCCCCTCCCTCGCTCCTTCTCTCTCCCTCCTCTCTTTCCTTCTCTCTCCTTTCCCCCCTCTCTCTCCTCGTCTCCCTCCCCGTCTCTCTCTCCCCTCCCCTCCTCGCCCTCCCTCCCTCTCCTCCTGCTCTCTTTCACCTCCCTCTCTCTCTCTTCCTCCTCCCTCTCGTCTCCCTTTGCCTCTCTCCATCTATCCTTTTCAATAATCATGGTTTGATTTTAAATGACAGATCTGTAAGTGAACCCGCAAAAACCTTTCCCCCCCCCCATCTCTTCTCCTCTCCTCCTTGCTTTCCCCCAATCCCCGATCTCCCCCACCACTCTCTCCCCCACCACTCTCTCTCTCTCCCCCTGCCACTCTTTCCCCCCGCCAACTCTCTCTTTCTCTCTCCTGCCACTCTCTCCCCCAACATTTTCTTCTCTCTCTCCCCCCTGCCACTCTCTCCCCACCATTCTCTCGCTCTCTCTCCCTGCCACTCTCTCCCTCTCTCCCCCCACCTCTCTCTCTTTAAACTATGGTATTACCATCATTCCCACCACCGTATAAACACCCACTGCTCCATGTTTTCATGTTACTTCTCTGATTCCCCCCACCACAGTTCAAATGGTGTCTGATGGTGTCACCACCGTGACGTCACACCTGCGACAATCCTCATCTGACGGCAGCCATTACAAAACACAGGTAGTGTACACACAAAACACATCTTGGCGGGTGTTAGAATATTTGGCTCGAAATATGTTTGAGATGCTGAGAGGGAGGACGTTATCAAAACGAAGGGGGAGAGAGAGGGAGGGAGAACAAGATGGAGAAATTGGAGAGATTGATGAGACGGACTCGGAGCAGAGAGTTGCAACGTTCATCTTTACATTCCGGATAGTTTGGATCCCTCTCTCCCCCTCTCTCCGCAATTTCTATGCAGGGATACACCTGTATATAGGCCACACAGAAGGGGCTTAAGGGACAATGCCTGCGCCCCAAATTTGCACCCTATTCCCTACACAGTGCACTAAGTAGAGCACTTATATAGGGAATAGGGTGGACATTTTTCCTATCAATAGCTTAGAGGTACAGGTGTAAGCCCTGTTTTTCCATCAATAGCTAGAGGGTAAAACCCATAGCATTACATTCACAAAGCATTCTCGTAATTACTAGTTTAAGAATTGGAAACACTTCCAGATGTCTTCCTGGAATCCATCTCTTTTTCCCTTCTTCTTCTTCGTTCTGCCTCCTTTCTTTTACCCGGCATCCTCAAGCTTCTTCATTTACTTCACTGACTTCCTTTCTCTTTTTCTCCCAGTCTCTCTTTTCTTACCCATTTCTTTGTTTATCTTGGTCAAACCAAATGTATTTGTCAGCGTACAGAGATTAGCCGATGTTTAAAGCAGCTGCAGCGAATGTTTACGTTTCTTGCTCCGGCAGGGCAGTAGTGGCTAACAGTACAATATGAACACACAAATAATCACACAAAAAAGTCAAAACAAGAAATTAAGAAATATCAGAACAAGCAATAGAAGATGAGGTGTTATTACATCCAATAACTTAATCATCTTTATTTACATGGACTGGACTTCACCGAGTACAGATATTTCAGTAGTGTGTGTGTGTACTGCATGACATGTCTGTGAGTGCATCTGTGTGCGTATCTGTGAGTGGAGAGCGCCATTTTAATATCTGTATGCCTGTTAAAGCTCATCATGGGTGTTTGTATTCTGTTTGTACTCACTCACATTAATGTGTCAAAGTGACTGTATTTACAGCAGGTTCACTTGATCATACTTCAGTCTTTCATCCTCTCTCCTCTCTCTCCTCTCGCTCTCTCTCTCTCTCCTCTCTCTCTCCCTCTCTCTCCTCTCTCGCTCTCCTCTCTCCTCTCTCTTTCCTCTGTCTCCTCTTTCTCTCATCTCTCTCTCTCTCCTCTCTCTCCTCTCCTCTCTCTCTCCTTTCTCTCCCCTCTCTCTCCCCTTCTCTCCTCTCTCTCTCCTCTTTCATCACCCTCTCACTCCACATCTCTCCCTCTTTCTGAGATAATCTCTGTGTGTAATCTGTTGTCATCTGTCATTGTTCCTCGACGGGACAGATTTAATCGTCTAGTCTAGCGTGACCTGACAGAGAGGAAGACACAGAACTACACCCACACACTCTCGCTCACAGACACATTATGTCAACACTGCCCTGCATGCACTCACATGTCCACGCACACACACACACACACACACACACACACACACACACACACACACACACAACACACACACACACACACACACACACACACACACACACACACACACACACACACACACGCACACGCACACGCACACGCACACGCACACGCACACGCACACACACACAATGTATAGTTGTCTTCCATGCCAAATGGTGTGTGTGTGTGTGAGTGAGAGAGAGAGAGAGACTCATGTATGCACGCACACACACACACACCGTGACCCCACTCTCCAAGGGTGTCTCAGGGGGAATGGGATATGCAAAAAGCAACCTCTATAGGTTGGACTCTTGTACATGTGTGAAAAAGGACATGTATAAGCACCCTGTATTTGACCTTTTGACACACACGCACACACATATGGAAGATTGACTGAGGCTCGGTTTGCCAAACAATGTTTTTCTACAATACGATGCCGTCAGCACAATCCTCTCCAATTCCAGACAGAAAACATTCTTCTTTCATTCAACTCAAAAGAGACGTGAAAAGATACGGAAGAACAAGCTCCTCCACAACAATAGTCTTATTTTGAGAAAATAAATGAGAAAAATGGAAACACGACAGCCAAATGAATAGACAGGAAGATGGAGAAAAAGAGGGGGATTATGAAGATGGAGAAAAAGAGGGGGATTATGAAGATGGAGAAAAAGAGGGGGGATTATGAAGATGGAGAAAAAGAGGGGGGATTATGAAGAAAGGAATGACGGATGGAGGAAGAAGAAAACAAAAGGGTGATGGAGGTTATTTGAGGATGAGATGAGCGACAGAGGTGTAAGGTGAACATCAATTTAGAACGAGAGAACGAGGGAACGGCAGTGTGACAGAAATAACAGAAACAGGATGTTGGTGTCAACGGCACAGGAAGCCACATCGTTGCAGAAATCAGAAGTTTGTGCGCGCGTGAGACCCCTCACTCATCACCTCCATTGTCTCTACATCTTTTTTTATCCCCCTTTCTTTCTCACAACACTATTTTCTCTCCCTCTCTCTTTCATCCTGCTTTTCATTGCCTTCTTGAGCATCCTGTTCACTTATAAGTATGAGGTCCAAACGTTTTATTCAACAACAAACTTTACATTTATTCAATAAAATAAGTAAATGACTGAATTACGTACAGAAACCCCCCAAAAAATGATATTATGTGCTTAAAAAAATATTACATTTAGCATAAAAAATATAACAAAATATAAAAAATATAATAAAATATGAAAAATACATGTACAGTATATTGTCATAGTGGATGAAGGATATGACTGATGACGATGATGATGATGATGATCACAAGTTATAAGAGTCATAATCACTGTTTCTGTTAGACGAAGGCTCTCGGCTGGTGTTCACCGTCAGCCTTTCCAATCCTGGGAGAACGAGAGGGAATGTAACGCTTTAGGGTCCAGTAATAAACTTGAGATACCTTTGCATGCGTCATTCAAAGTTTGTGTAAATCACACAATTCTCAGGTTAGGCTTCCGCCCGTGTTAATAGAAGAGTGGTGAGCGGTAGAGTGTGTGTGTGTGTGTGTGTGTGTGTGTGTGTGTGTGTGTGTGTGTGTGTGTGTGTGTGTGTGTGTGTG
>NW_019942547.1:251775-275545 GCF_002910315.2 Salvelinus sp. IW2-2015 | reverse complement strand
CGTTACCACACAGCATCTCAGAGTAGAAGTGCTGATCTAGGATCAGTTTGGCCTTTTAGATCATCATGAATACGAGTATATGGACAGGTCCTAGATCAGCAGTCCGACTCTGCGGCCCTTTGTGGATACAGGCCCAGGTGTCTGGTACTCACGTCTCCTACGGAGGGCCTTGAGGGAGGGCTGCCCGAAACGCACCATCAGCACCACCAGCACCAGAACACACAGCAGACCAGTCACCACCTTATAGCCCACTAACTGATCTGGGACGACTGGAGTGGAGAGGAGATGAGATTCATATTTAACCATGACTTTACTAGCCTGGTCCCAGATCTGTTTGTACAGTCTTACCAACTAAACAGATATGGAACCAGGCTATTGTTTTACAGCACCTTATAAAACATTGACAAAAATATATTAAATGTGTACTTACAAAGATATTCATGTACTTGTACGCACGTGTGGTATTTAAAGCCGCTGTCAGACACTTAGAGAAATATATGCAGAAAGGACACACAAACATACAGGACTCACCTTCGCATTGGATCCTCAGTGTTGTACAGAGGTTGTTGGTAACACTTCCATTCCTATCGATCTGGTAACCCTTAGAGCTAGCAGGGGTCTTAGTCCACTTTGCGGAGCCCTCACAGCCCTTCCTCTTACACAACCCTGCATGTTGAAGGCTACGATGGGTCCAACTGTTAAAGCAGAGCGGTAAGGAACGGGACGAGAGGAGAGACAGGTGTATGTCCCCCTTACAGGACTTCGCTTCCCAGTTGACCTTGATAACACCCAGCGCAGGTGGCGGAGACTCGGGCTGGGTCGGAGAGGAACAGGAAGTGGAGATATTACACACGCAGGAAGTGGTGGTAGCAGGGGGACTGGAGATAGCAGGAGTGAAGTTGGATGGTGTGAGAGGTTGGGAGGTGGATACCTTGATTTCATTGGTTACTAGAGAGAGAGAGAGAGAGAGAGAGAGAGAGAGAGAGAGAGAGAGAGAGAAAATATATTTTGATTAGATTTTTACAAATCAATATTACATGTCATGCGGTAGCTACTAATCACTAGCTACTAATCACAGAGGCAGTTTTTCAAAAGTCTAACGGGCAATGTTTGGCCGCCTGCAGCGGCAGGACTAAAGGACTAAAACTAAAACTTAGCCTAAACCCTCTCTAATCTATCAATTAATCCAACAAATTAAGGAAACGGAAATTCTCAACCTCTACTGAGAGATGAGGTCATAAGGGTAATTATCAGATCAATGGATGATATTTACTACAACTACTACTACTACTCCTACTCCTACTNCTACTACTACTACTACTACTACTACTACTACTACTACTACTACTACTACTACTACTACTACTACTACTACTACTACTACTAGTACTACTAGTACTACTAGTACTACTAGTACAACTAGTACAACTAGTACAACTAGTACAACTACTACAACTACTACAACTACTACAACTACTACAACAACAAACAGCATCCTATAGTGTACTACCTTTAAGCAGGGCCCATAGGGAACAGGGATGGGCATAAATGACTAAATACAATTACAAAATACCATAAAGATCAATGTATCAAAATAAACTACAAAATACTTGTATTTAGAAATGTATTTTATGAAAATACATGTACTTTGCATTTTAAAATACAGAAATACACTTGTAAGTAACCGGCCCGAACAGCGTCAACATTCTCAGTAACAGTTACAGAAATGTTTTACGTGCTGTGACTGTGATCCTGTTGCCTTGTCACTCTACCTATATGTACATAGCTACAGTGCATTCGGAAAGTATTCAGACCCTTTTCCTTTTTCCACATTTTGTTACGTTACAGCCTTAATCTAAAATGGATTAAATAAATAAAAATCCTCATCAATCTACACACAATTCTCCATAATGACAAAATGAAAACAGGTTTTTAGAAATGTTTGCAAATGTAGGGACTGGGAGACTAGTCAAGATCTAGGGAAAGATGAACAGGGCAAAGAACAGAGAGATCCTTGGTGAAAAGCTGCTCCGGAGCGCTCAGGACCTCAGGCTGGGGCGAAGGTTCACCTTACAACAGGACAACGACCCTAAGCATACAGCCAAGACAATGTAGGAGTGGCTTCAGGACAAGTCTCTGAATGTCCTTGAGTGGCCTAGCCAGAGCCTGGACTTGATCCCGAGAGACCTGAAAATAGCTGTGCAACGACGCTCCCCATCCAACCTGAAAGAGCTTGAGAGGATCTGCAGAGAAGAATGGGAGAAACTCCCCAAATACAGGTGTGCCAAGCTTGTAGCGTCATACGCAAGAAGACTCAAGGCTGTAATCGCTGCCAAAGGTGCTTCAACAAAGTACTGCATAAAGGGTCTGAATACTTATGTAAATGTGATATTTGTGTGTAAATTGATGAGGGGAAAAATCTATTTAATCCAGTTTAGAATAAGGCTGTAACGTAACAACATTTGGAGAAAGTCAAGGGGTCTGAATACTTTCCGAATGCACTGTGTCTCAATTGCCTCGTACCCTTGCACATCAACTCGGTACAGGTATTCCCTGTATATAGCCATGTTATTTTTACTCATTATTATTATTCGTTTTTCCCTGTGTATTTATTCCTCGTGTCACTCTTTATATTTGTTATTTATATATTTTTTTATCTTTAACTCTGCATTGTTGGAAAAGGACCCGTAAGTAAGCATTTCACTGTTAGTCTACACCTTTTGTTTACAAAGCATGTGACAAATACACATTTATTTTCTTTGTTTATCTACTTTAGTTGAATGCACTGAGTGTAAGTCACTCTCTATAAGAGTGTCTGCTAAATGACCAAAATGTAAATAAWTATGTGAAAATTAACATACCAAAATGATCTGCAAAGTACACCTGGTATTATTATTGGCCTTGTTTCGGGTTGGACTTCATTAGAATAATACTCAGCATCCTTTGCAATTGTACAATTTCACATTTACATTTATATTTTAATTGATTTAGCAGATGCTTTTAGTACACCATAGTGCCATCAAAATGCTGATACCAATGCAGGGAGAAAGGGGGACACAAAATTGTGAACCGCAATTAAAGAAATTGTATAGAAATTGTATTTTGAAAATAAAAATGACAGCTCTCGAAAGTATCTCGTCACAAAATACATTGGAGTTTAGCCCAGTTTAATACACATTTTTAAAATACTCAGAAGTAATTGAAATACATATATCAAATACATGTAACAGAAATACTGCCCATCTCTGATAGGGAATAGGGACGCAGCCAATGACTACAATTCTGCTGCTTCAAGTTCAACTGTCAGTGTCAGTATAGTGTATCAGAACATGAGAAAATTGTGTCTCATAATGGACTCACGGAAAGACTGTATTTAAATAAAGACTTACCAACATTCAGGGCCAGGATYGTAAGTACAAGCCTTCTATTCATTCTGGAGATGACCAGCTTGAGAAAAACAGGGGAGAGAAGAAGAGAAGAGAGACGACGCAGGCAAAAACGACAGAAAGACTGAAGAGAGAGGAAACGGTGCAGAAGTCTAAACTCCTCGCACTCCTTTCTCCCCGCCCTCTCTTTCTCTATCCATAAAGCCTTCTCTCCGTCTTCGGCCTTTGCTGCTTTTCTTCTGCAAGATTTACTGCACACTTCCTCACTTCAAAGATACAGGTACAAAAAGAAAGAGAGAAGAAGAAAAGAAAGAAGTGAAATGGAGAAGAGTGGAGGATAAGTGGGAGGGGAGAGGCAGAAAGAAAAAAGGAGAATTGTTCACCTTTAGACATTTCTGTTGAGTCAGTCATGACCCTGGTTTTCATGCGCCTTCCAACAGTGAAGTGTGTTTGTACGCCTGTGTGTGTGTGTGTGTGTGTACGGGTTCTCCAATAGGTCATGGTACACACCAATGCCAGGTACACCAGTTGTTTGCAGCAAGATCCCTATTATGAGTTTGATTCCTGCATAGGCCACATCGACAGGTAACTGCCCAAATGAAGGAAACACCAACACAAAGTGTCAATGGGGCGCTGGGCCTCCACGAGCCGGCAGAACAGCTTCAATGCACCATGGCATAGATTCTGTCTGGAACTGGAGGGATGCGACACCATCCTTAGACCATAAATTCCATCATTCGGTGTTTTGTTGATGGTGGTGGAAAACGCTGTCTCAGGCACCGCTCCAGAATCTCCCAGAAGTGTTCAATTGGGTTGAGATCTCACACATGCTTTAAACACCCTACACTTTGCATCTTTGAGACCCCTCTTTCAAAGTCACWGAGATCTATTCTTCTAGCCATGGTAGCCAAAATATTTGGGCGACTGGGCATTTTAATAAATGATGCTAAGCATGATGGGATGTTAACTGCTTAATATACTCAGGAAGCATCTTGTGTGGAAACACCTGCTTTCAATATACTTTGTATCCTTCATTTACTCAAGTGTTTCTTTTACTTTGGCAGTTCCCTGTACACTATGTATTAATTGTAATTTATATTGTTTAAATTTAGAGATTTTATGGGGGATATTATAAATCTGTTGTTAGTTTGTGGATAGTGTTGTGTATAACCTTACTTTTTAACTGTAACTTAATACATTAGCTGTGGATTAAAGTGTCTGCTAAATAGCCATATCATATTATTTCATATCCTAATTAATAACCATATTATTATTATATTCTTTGTTATTCTACAGTGCCTTCAGAACATATGTATACCCCTTGACTTGTTCCACATGTTACATGTTACATGTTACAGCAGAAATAAAAAATTGACATTTTTTTTTTTATCTCAGCCATCTACACACAATACCCGATAATGACCAAGTGAAAACATGTTTTTAGAAATTGTTGCTAATTTAGTAAAAATGAAATACAGAAATATCTAATTTACATAAGTATTCACACCCCTGAATCAATACTTTGTTAAAAGCACCTTTGGCAGCAATTAGAGCTGAGAGTCTTTCTGGGTAAGTCTCTAAGAGCTTTCCACACCTTGATTGTGCAACATTTGTCGTTATTCATTTCAAAATTCTTCAAGCTGTCAAATTGGTTGTTGATCATTGCTAGACAACCATTTTCAGGTCTTGCCATAGATTTTCAAGTAGATTTAAMTCAAAGCTGTAACTCGGTCACTCAAGAACATTCACTGTCTTCTTGGTAAGCAATTCCAGTGTAGATTTGGCCTTGTGTTTAACGTTATTGTCCTGCTGAAAGGTGAATTCATCTCCCAGTGTCTGGTGGAAAGCAGACCGAACCAGGTTTTCCTCTAGGATTTTGCCTGTGCTTAGCTCCATTCCGTTCATTTTTTTTATCCTGAACAACTCCCCAGTCAAATACAAGCATACCCATAACATGATGCAGCCACAACTATGTTTGAAAATATGAAGAGTCGTACTCAGTAACTAACATAACACTTTGTGTTCAGGACAAAAAGTTAATTGCTATTCCATTTTTTTTCCAGTATTACTTTAGTGCCTTGTTGCAAACAGGATGCATGTTTTGAAATATTAAGTTAGTATTGTGGAGCAACTACAATGTTTATCCATCTTCAGTTTTCTCCTTTCACAGCCCTTAAACTCCGTAACTGTTTTAAAGTCACCATTGGCCTGTGGTTTCCTTCATCTCCGGCAACTGAGTTAGGAAGGAAGCGTGTATCTTTGAAGAGACTGGGTGCATTGATATACAATCCAAAGTGTAATTAATAACTTTACCATGCTCAACGGGATATTCAATGTCTGCTTTTTAAAATATATATATTTTTATGTTACCCATCTATCTATAGGTGCCCATCTTTGCGAGGCATTGGAAAACCTCCCTGGTCTTTGTGGTTGAATCTGTGTTTGAAAGTCACTGCTCGACTGAGGGACCTTACAGATAATTGAATGTGTGGGGTACAGCGATGAAGTAGCCATTCAAATATCATGTCAAACACTATTATTGCACACAGAGTCAATGCAACGTATGTGACTTGTTCAGCACATTTTTACTCCTGAATTTATTTAGGCTTGTCATAACAAAGGGGTTCAATACTTATTGATTCAAGACATTTCAGCTTTTCATTTTTTACAAATTTGTAAAAAAATATATATAAAAAAATAAACATAATTCTATTTTGACATTGTGAGGTGTTGTGTGTAGGCCAGTGACTAAAAGTCCAACATTTAATCCATTTAAAATTCAGGCTGTAACGCAACAAAATGTCGAAAAAGTCATGTGGGTGTGAATACTTTCTAACGGCACTGTACTGAATGTTTTCTTTTCTTCTCTTAATTCAACCATTACTCATGTTTTCTGTTCGTTCACACCCGTCCATTCCCTCCCTCTTTTGCTCTCGTTTTCTCTCATCTTCAGTCTCTGGTTTACCGAGCCGTAGATGTGTAGAAAGCCCCGTAAAAATTGCCCTCCTCCTCCTTTCTCTCTCTATGAGACACTTCTCTCCGTACRTTGACTGAATATTCAAAACCTAGTACCATCCCGCTTTCCCCTCCTCCTAGATTTGTTAAACAACAAAAATCTACATTTCTCAAATTATCACATTTTTTAAATCGTTCTGTAACAGTATGGATTTGTATTCTGTTTGTCTATCAGTAAATACACAATTGAGCCTACATACACCTACTGTACTGTATGGTACATTATAGACTAATACACTTTAATTTACTTCACATATATTATAGGCTACAGAAATCGTTCCACAACCATTGATTGATGACAATAATCACTGACTAGTATTTCAGTGCCCTCCTTTCCCCGCAGAGGTCCGTCGCTCTCTCTCTCTTTCTTCTCTGTGTCATCTCCCTGGTTAGGTCTTCTCGGCCCACTTCAGAAAAAGATCATCACAATCAGCGAGGGGGAACGAAGGCCTGATAGTGAACTCTGAGACAATACAAGCAAGGCCCACGCCTTTCAGAACAAATCAATTAAACTCTATCAAGTTCTATCCGATTGAATTAAGCTTGAAGCAATTTGAAGTAACAGTCAAAACGAACTTTCACCCCACGTCAGGCAGTTATCGTGGTATTTGTATTTTCTCCCAACACGAGAGAAAAGAAAAATGATAAGTAGATAGAAAATAAATAAATAATTCAAATTACGAGTCAGAACACAGCCCTCTTAGATCAAGTTCAGTGTTTAATTCATATTCACACAAAAAAATAAGAAACTTAAAACAAGCTCCAAGCTTGTATTTTTATTTCCCCCTTATCAATGCTGCGTATCTCCGTTGGGCTTCTAAAACCCAATTTCTGACTCATCTTTTCTTCCTTAAATACAGAGTGTTAGGGTCTGTCCCAAACGGAAACCCCATTCTCTGCCCATAGGGCTCTGGTCAAAAGTAGTGCATTTTGTAGGGGGTAGGGTGCTATTTGGGACAGTTGTAGTGTGATAATCCCAGTAAAACACTGCCCCCTGGTCGTAGACTACACCAGTCAGTCCAACCAGTTAACTTGATGAAGAAGCCCTACATAACTAAACAGAAGCTTCAGAACACCTTCATAGGGCATGATGACAACCAATGTAGTAATGCTCCATTTAAGACCACCGATTAAGGTTGAAGAGCTCATGACTTTTAGATGTGTCTATGAATGCTGTATGAGCCATCATGAAGACGGTATGAATCTCTGTAGAACCCCCCCCGTAACAGCTCTCTCCTCTTGTGCTTTCTGAGCTAAAGCAGGCAGATGAGTCCCAAATCGCACCCACTTCCATATATAGTGCACTACTTTTGACCAGAGCCCTAAKAGAATAGGGTTCCATTTGGGGTGCAGGCTATTAATCCCTTGTTTTAATGTCATGTCACCCGTTATTGATAACAGCTCTTTAATAATTTATACAAATCACATTATATTATTCTCATTGAAAGTGAACTTATAGAAATAAACTATTTCCTCATTGCAATCATTGTCAAGCATCAGTTCATGTCAACAGGCAGATTATGGAGAGAGGGTGAAATAGAGAGTGAGGTGAGAAAGACGAGAGGTGAGTTTAACGCCAAGCGAGCCTCGTGGGGGAAGAGACGAAACGGAGTGTGAAGTGAGAAAACGGAGAGACCAGAGAGAAGAGAAACAAGCATGATTCTCGACAGAGAATACAGATATGATTCTGTAAACAATGACGTCATTGTCAATAGGCATCAAAATACCTAAACAACCAACCAAAACATCCTGTCAAGAAAGGACTTGGAAGCTAAACTTGTAGGACATACAGATGTAGGATCTTAACTTGATCGCCCTGTTGTTGCAGGAAATTTCCTGCACAGCAGAAAATTCAAACATAGTGTATTCAAGGTTGAAAAATGGCTTCTAAAGCTATTAATTTCAGACTTCATTTGCCCTGACAATTTATCAAACCCTACAAAAACCTCAATTTATTATAATCCACGTGTCATTTTGCTGCAGGATTATTTTCCTGCAGTGAGAAACAGGTCAAATTAAGATCCTACATCTGTAAAGATGTCCAGATTTTGCAAAGAAACAAACATCATACATGCAGAGCCAGGTGAATAAGAAAGAAGATAGGGTTATTGAAGTCTCCAAAACGACCACTGATCAGGGCCCGCATTCATAAAGCCTCTCAGAGTAGGTGTACTGATATAGGATCAGTTTAGCCTTTTAGATCACAATGAATACGATTACATGGACAGATCCTAGAGTTCCTATTCGTAGGATTTTCCTTCTTTAGTATTGTCTTAAGTACTTCCTAACCAGAACGAAGAGCGACAAAGACAGTTTACAGAACAACACAATTCCTGAACAGAACTGCACCTGTAAAACGTTTTGGTTCGGGTGGTTATTAAGTTAACATCGTCATGTACGAACGAATATGGTCAACACATGTAATCTGACATCGGTGTAGAATGATATGGGTGTTAGAACAAGTCAAATGTACTCCAATGCGTATACTGTACAGTGCCACAAGGGACTTGTGCTACAGGGTGAGACCAGTGATAAGGAATATATGTGTAGATATATTTTATGTAGAACATGACTCTCTGACATGTAGAATAAGGAGTCACGTCAGCTCCATTTCTATCTGAAACGTACGTGGCCAAGGTATTGTTGATTGGCTCAGTATTCCACAAAGGGAGGGAGAAGAGTGAAAGGGCCGACAGCCAATAGGATGAGAGAGAGGGGAGAGTGAAGGGGCCGACAGCCAATGGGAGAGTGTTTCTAACAACACATTGGAACACAAGGGGAGGTCCTGAGACAGTTATGCACTTGAGAATGACAGGAGGGAAGGAGAAGAGGCAGATTGAGAGAGAGAGAGAAAGAGAAAGAGAGAGAGAGAAAGAAAGAGAGAGAAAGAAAGAGAGTCAGAAAAAAAGAGCAAAATGAGGGAGAGACTGGAGAATGTGTGGTGGGAGAGGAGTGACGGGGTGAGAGCAGAGGGAGGGTTCAGGAGTAGGGCTGTGGCACTCCAAACCCGGGCCTGTAGAGCGGCCTGCCTGTGGGGGACTGAGAGTTGGGCAGAGCGGGGCCCGTGGGGTAGCTATACCCCTCAACCCCACCGTAAGGGTACGCAGAGGGGTAGGGGGCGCTGTTGGGGGCGCTGTACTGCCCGAACGCAGACCCTGAGCCGGGGACGCCAGGGAACGTGGGCTGGGTGGGGTACGGGCAGGCATTGGCCGGAGGCCCGAAAGCGGGGCGGGATGTGTAGCCCGCCGCTGGGGTGAAAGGTGAGCCGGGGCTGGGGTAGGGAGGAAATTGACCTGGAGGAATGGACGGGCCTGGTCCTGATACTGCGGAAGTGGCTGTCGGGTTAGGAGGGGAGACGGGGTATGGGGTGTAAGGTAGGGCGGAGCCGGGGCCATTTTGGGAAGAGGGGTTTTGGAAACTAGAGTGATTGTTGGGATTGGAATTCTGCTGCGGTTGTTGTTGCTGAGGAGCTTGATGATGATTCCATGGCGATGACTGTGTTGTCGCTGGGTCCTGATTGGCGCTCGTTTGTGATGTCATGGAGCCGGCGTCACCGGCGGCGGTCTCCTTCTTCTGGCGCAGGATCTCCTGCAGTTTCTCTATCCGCACTCGTCTTTTGTGAGCGAGGGAGCGGAGGGAGAGGAAGCGGTCAAGGAACGAGTCCAGCGACAGCTGGCCGTCCAGAAACTCATCTGCCAGACTCTGATGGAGAGAGAGATGAAGAGAGAAAAAGAGAGAGTGGGTGTTAAAGAACGGGAGAGAGGGATCGGGGTAAATATGGACACACTATTGACAATGTCTGAGAACGTATTATTTATTATTATGTCTTATTCCAACTGCTGGTCTTCTGTGCGGCGTTCAATAGAGTAAGAGGTGAGTAGATCATTTTGTCGTCATTGGTCCTGTGTTTAAGGATAGATATTCCCCAATCTCGTCAACAGTATAATCTGCCGGTTTCATTTTCCGACCGAGTCGTCTGTCACTGTGGCCTCTCACCTCTGACTCCGTCTCTGTGCTGGCGCCCTCTGTCTGGAGTCTGGAGAACAACCCCTCTGGTGATACCTGCCCCATGATGCCATCTGGAGGGGAGAGAGAGAGAATAAAAGAGATGGGGCAGAAATTGAGAGAGAATGTAAGAGACCAACATAGGAGGGAGGGAGTGTAAGAGACCAACATAGGAGGGAGGGAGTGTAAGAGACCAACATAGGAGGGAGGGAGTGTAAGAGACCAACATAGGAGGGAAGGAGTGTAAGAGACCAACATAGGAGGGAGGGAGTGTAAGAGACCAACATAGGAGGGAGGGAGTGTAAGAGACAACATAGGAGGGGGAGTAGTAGACCAACATAGGAGAGAGGAGGTGTAGAGACAAACATAGGAGGGGAGGGAGTGTAAGAGACCACATAGGAGGGAGGAGTGTAAGAGACCACCATAGAGGGAGGGAGTGTAGAGACCAACATAGGAGGAGGGAGTGTAAGAGACCACACATAGGAGGAGGGAGTGTAAGAGACCAAACATAGGAGGGAGGGAGTGTAAGAGACCAACATAGAGGGAGGGAGTGTAAGAGACCAACTACGGAGGGGGGAGTGTAAGACACTAGAGGGAGGAGTGTAAGAGACCAACAATGGGGAGGGAGTGTAAGAGACCAACATAGGAGGGTGACAAGGGAGTGTAAGAGACCAAACATAGGAGGGAGGGAGTGTAAGACCAACATAGGAGGGGGGGGGAGGCGTAAGAGACCAACATAGAGGAGGGAGTGTAAGAGACCAACATAGAGGGAGGAGTGTAAGAGACCAACATAGGAGGGAGGGAGTGTAAGAGACCAACATAGGAGGGAGGGAGTTGGTAAGAGACCAACATAGAGGGAGGGAGTGGTAAGAGCCAACATAGGAGGGAGGGAGTGTAAGAGCCAACTAGGAGGGAGGGAGTGTAAGAGCAACATGAGGGAGGGACGTGTAAGAGACCAACATAGGAGGGAGGGAGTGGTAGAGACCAACATAGGGAGGGAGTGTAAGAGCCAACATAGGAGGGAGGGAGTGTAAGAGACCAACATAGGAGGGAGGGAGTGTAAGGAGACCAACATAGGAGGGAGGGAGTGTAAGAGCCAACATAGAGGGAGGGAGTTGTAAGAGAGAATAAAAAAAGGGAGAAAGAAAGAGAAAGGCGCATAAACACATCCCACACTTCAATGTCACGCCAAGCTTCTCAGTCCCAGTAGACACACACAACACCGACAGCACAATGCCTCACGCCACACTTGGGAGGTATGCTGTATATACCATATACCGGGTTATTTGGGAAAAAGACACAGGCTGGTTTTTTCAATACCGTCAAAACTATTTATTTGAAGTTTTTCAGTAAATTGGAACATTTGTAGCTACTTTAAGTTATTACCCGCAGTCAACTTGTGCAATATGTTAGGAGATAAAGCATATTGCGTTCTTCATTTCACCTGTCACATTATTTTACATTATGAAGCTTACCGTAGTTCCCCAGAACAGTTGAGACAGTCACGTGTTTGTTTGTAAATGGCACAACGGGAGAAAGCGAACTAGTGAGTCCGTAGCGTTTGATATCTATCGGCGAATCCCAGTTTTGCGGCACACAAGAGGTGATGTACGCAATTCACTACTAAATTTAGCCATTTTCACCCTGCTTCCTACTATAGTTTTCTTTCTCCTCCATTCTTCTCCCATCTGCTCAATGTACACATGCTGCTCTTCCTTCAGAAAAGCACGCACCACAACTTTGTTCATTTGCGCGATTTCTCTTGTAAAGGTCCACACTCTCCAAAAACGTCATTCGGTAGTTACTAACTATGCTTGTATAACTTTATGAGCTGGATTTGCAATTCATTTGTTCGTTTTCGCTCGTTAGCATTTAGCTAACCACATCTATGTGATTTCACTATTTGTTTGTGCTAATTTTGTTAGCATTCTGGTAATAGAGGCACAATGGGTTTTCTTGCGTTTTTAGCGCCCCCATGTGTGCCATACAGGTAACACCGTAAATCCCAGGACGAAAGAAGGACGGTATGAAAATCTGGATACCGCCAAAGCCTATTAAACACATTTGAGAACAAACAAATCTCATGAAGCTCAATGTTGGCTAAACATGGATACACATGCAACAGGAAACTTTCATGCATCTTCAAATACCTCTGGTAGACTTCTCATTGAGGGCAAGCTCAAGGTTAACACCCAGTCAAGGTGAATCACTAGGAGGACTGATTCAGGGGTGAAATAACAACGCATTCCATATTACCTAATCACCTTTAGGAAAAACATATGACGTAACTATAATGAGCCGTACCCAATTCCAGCCCTGCAAACGGACACCATCACAAACACAGCTTCTCATGAAAAGCTTACAAAACAAGGCTGCAGGAATGTAGTATGTGTGCATGTACACAGATCACACGGCCTGGTCTGCTTCAAGAACTGACGGCAGTGGAATGGGAGCTGATGAGATGGTATCCAGGGAGACCCTGGCAGACAGACACACAGGCCAGATCTGGAAGCCTGGGGGGGGGGGGTCTGTCTGTGTGTCTGTGTAACCAGTAGAGACCAAGGCTTAGTCCCAAATGGCACCCCATTTCCTATACTACCTAAGTAGTGCACTACATAGGCGAGAAAGTGCTTTTGGGACTAGTAGAGACCAATTGAGTGTCCAGGATCTGAACAGGCCAGACAAGATCTATCCCTACACTACACACTCTCTCTCAAGTCTGTTCCTGCCATCTGTCTGTGTCTCCATCCCTCTCAACTCTCCATCTGTCTATTTCTATTTCCATATCCTCTCTCTCTTCCTCTATAAATGTTGCTTTTCTTCATCTGTCTCTATCTATTATCCATCAATAACCTCCCATCTCATCCCTCCCTCCCTGGGTACAGTGCTGTCTGTAGGTCTCTCTGACATCCTCAAGTTCAGAGTATCTCTCCATCTCTCATCCCTCCCTCTGTCCCTTACCTTTCTGGTCACAGTGTTGTCTGTAGGTCTCTCTGACTCCCGCCAGTTCAGAGTATCTCTCCACTAGATGTTCTCTCTGTCTCTCCAGGCGAGGCTTCATGTCCAGGTTCTGTTCTGCCAGGTTACGGTTGGAGGCCAGTGCCATCTCCCTCTCCAGCTGGATGTTCTGAATCTATAGACGAGGAAGAAGGAGTCAATAATACATTGTATTTCCTTCATGTCTTTTTGACCGGGACTATGTACGACAGACATTGTAGCGACCGGACGTTAACTTCCATAGCTCGCTAATTCTCATAATGACCCTAGCCTTGATCAGCATGTTATGATCGCTCCCATTTGGGATAGCGTTATTGGGATGGTGGATAGTGCGTTCGTCTTGGGGGTCAGGAGACCCGGGTTCAAGTCCTGCTCAAGGCACTACGCTCTCCTCCTGTACGTGACGTCACGGCAATAGGTTGAATGACAACATTACCAGTCGGTGTATGACAGAAGCTGCCAGGTCCTCCCTTCTGAGACCTGCTTGAGAAAAGTCATCCTTTTTGTTTAGGCAGACCTGGCTAGCCAAGACAGCAGCAACTTAACAAGACGAGTTAGCCAGGAACAGGTCATTTGCATCTAGTGAACATAACTCCCCACGTGAAGAGTGAAGACAAACAAATGAAACTCATTGGTTAGTGTTTTGGACTTATGGACAAAGGTGGAAGAGAAGTCAATATGACTGTTGATGGCAGGATGAGCTTGAACATTGCTACTGGTCAGAGTGAGATGAGACCTAGATGTCCATCCTCAGATGAATCATTCATCTAGGTCCTACATTGAGTAATAGCCAAGTCGTGTGACCTGACAGAAAAAGCAAGGCCTCAGCTCAGAGATAGGCCTATAGACAAACTTAGCTAGTCATTATCCCTTACTCAGATACAAAAAAAACACTGGAGGCATTTCAGTAAGAGGCGCATCTCGACTAGCCTGGTCCCAGATCGGTTTTGTGCCATCTTGCAAACTCCTGTTGGCAATGTCACGCCAAACATGGCGCATGACAATAATAGATGACCATAGGAATTGGTTAGAGCACAAACAGATCTGGGACCAGGCTACATCTCAATCTATTTAAGACACAATCGACAGACAATAAGACAAAGCAAAGACGTGATTGCTTACCTCATCAGATTCCAATGCCATGGACTCCACCCGCTCTGTATTGTCCAGCAAATCCTCCAACTCGGATTGGCTGAGGTCCTGAAGCTTGTCCATTGATTTGCCAGGACAGCTGTCAATCACATGGAGGGAAAAGTGAGCTGTCAATGTCATCTGTTTACCAAACATACCAAACAAATTAAACTTAAAGCTAACTGACAGGATACAAAAGAGATCCACACAAATTGATAAATGAACAGGCAGGCTGATCAAATATTAAATGGGAAATCAATTTTCTAGACTATAATCTAACATTATCATACAAGACAGAATTGGCAGTTATATGTGGGCACTAAAATGTTACATTGTTCCGCCATGATGCTACATACGAGAGCTGGGCGATATGGACAAAAATCCATATCGCAATAAATTGCCTGAATTGATGAGATAACGATAAACAGAAGAATAAGTTGATAACATTAATGTGCACCACAGTTTTTTTTACGTTTTATTATCCTTTAAACTACTACTAGTTCGATGATTGTAGCCATCAATTGTCCCATTAGATTCACCCATATTAGCAAACTTATTTCATTTTAAACTTCACATTTCTCTAATATAGCTCTACTACATACACTTTATGCTTTGATAAACAAAGCTAAATCCTGATCAGGCCTAAGTTACTTCAGCTGCTTGCTATCTTGGCTACATCTTCGCCTAGTCATTAAACATGGGCCACATTCAGTAGGCAAATGTTGTGGAACGTTGCAGTTAGAAAAAACATTAATAGATCTATTTAGTCATTTTGCAGACACTCTTATCCAGAGAGACTTACAATTAGTGCATGCACGTTAAGATAGTTAGGTGAGACAACATACCACAGTCATAGTAAGTACATTTCCCCTCAAAGTAAATTATCAACAAAGTCAGTGCTAGCAGGAAAAGACAATTGCAGAGAATTATTTTCTTATTTAAGATACTCTTTTGATGAGTTAGGGTTTCAAATAAATTTGCAAAAGATGGGCTGGGATGCCGCTGTCGTGACATTAGGGGGAAGCTTGTTCCACCAGTGGGGTCCCAGGACAGAGAAGAGCTTTGACTGGGCTGAGTGGGAGCTGACCCCCTTGTTGATATCTGTCGTTGTGGCTCCTTATTCCACATGTCAGAAAGGCATGTTTGTAACGCTCCACAACATTGTGCCCTGCTGAACGCACCCTAGCTATCTTGATTGATGGCTTGCCATCAACTAACCAACACTAATACTGTTGTCAACCAGCTATAGTTAGCCACAGCAAGCAGACTGGCTATCACATTATAAAGCAAGTTAGAGGGCAATATTACTTATGTTATGCTGCTAGCAAATCAAGAAATTCGTTGCGACAGGGCACACAACATTGACGGGCATCAACCTCTGAGTGTGTGACGGATGACGTAAAACGGACACGGGAGCCCTGACCCCAATATACAAACAAGGCAATCTGGTTGAGGACAAATCGCCGGTAAAAGACGAATCTAACGTAATTTTACGGGCTAGCTAGCCTTAACGGGTTGTTCGAGTTCCGTGTAGGGATGACAACAACAATTGTTATGATCACATTCAATGAAAGGCAATCTTGCTACCGTCAACTTTGAGGAAAGCCCACTGTTCGCGATCTTCAAATCCTCAAAAGAACGACGTCATTCGATCGTGTTGCTTGATATCAGATACAGCAGTAGTCCAACAATAATTACTTTAATATCTGCTCGACGATAATCATAAAAATAGATTAAAGAATAGCTGTTTTATCAGCAATATTTGGAAAGTTTCACTTCACACTAACAGAAACCGCCACCATTTTTGGAATGACCCATATTCTGCTTCCGTGGGGGGTTATTAAATGCACTGTCAATAATTTTATGACCTTTCCAACTAAAGAAAATGAAAATATATTGTGATCATGTTGCTACTTTTATCACACAAATCTTTAGATAGCATGAGCAGTTTTCTTTGACAGTTCGTCCCCTTCTTGGGGCAATGGTTTCATCCAGCGCGCAGCTGATTTGAAGGGAAACCCACCCCTACGTGACAAGAGTATTCCATGAATGCCAGCAGGGAGGTAACCTGTAAAGTAAAGGAAGTCTGGTTGGAAAAAGTGGAAACATTATGTCAACGGCCAATATCTGTCATCATGACTCTCACTATAAATTCTTACTAATAAAACATACTGGCAGCACTATATCCAAAAATAATGACTAACCACAAGTGAAACATTCTAACAGTATGAAAATAATATGTTGTTCCTTCTTTTTTATTTTATTTAACCTTTATTTAACTAGACAAGTCAGTTAAGAACAACTTCTTATTTACAATGACGGCCTACCAAAAGGCCTCCTGCGGGGACTGGGGCTGGGAATAAAAATATATCTTTTTTTTACATATATAAATATAGGACAAAACAACACTACATAAAGAGAGACCTAAGACAACAACATAGCAAGGCAGCAACACATGACCACAGCATGGTAGTAACACAACATGGTTGCAGCACAAAACATGGTACAAACATTATTGGGCACAGACAACAGCACAAAGGGCAGTAAGGTAGAGACAACAATACATCACGCAAAGCAGCCACAACTGTCAGTAAAAGTGTCCATGATCGAGTCTTTGAGTGAAGAGATTGAGATAAAACTGTGGAGTTTTGAATGTGTGTTGCAGCTCGTTCCAGTCGCTAGCTGCAGCGAACTGAAAAGACGAGCGACCCAGGGATGTGTGTACTTTGGGGGACTTTTAACAGAATGTGACTGGCAGAACGGGTGTTGTATGTGGAGGATGAGGGCTGCAGTAGATATCACAGATAGTGGGGAGTGAGGCCTAAGAAGGTTTTATAAATAAGCATCAACCATTGGGTCTTGCAACGGGTATACAGAGTTGACCAGTTTACAGAGTATAGAGTGCAGTGATGTGCCCTATAAGGAGGATTGGCAAATCTGATGGTATTTGATTAGGATCCCCATTAGCTGTTGCAAAAGCAGCAGCTACTCTTCCTGGGGTCCACACAAAACATGAAACATAATACAGAATGACATAATACAGAACATCATTAGACAAGAACAGCTCAAGGACAGAACTACATACATTTTTAAAAAGGCACACACAGCCTACATACAGGCAAACTATCTAGGTCAAATAGGGGAGAGGCGTTGTACCACGAGGTGTTGCTTTATCTGTTTTTTGAAACCAGGTTTGATGTTTATTTGAGCAATATGAGATGGAAGGAAGTTCCATGCAATAAGGGCTCTAATATAATACTGTACATTTTCTTGAATTTGTTCTGGATTTGGGGACTATGAAAAGACCCCTGGTGGCATGTCTGGTGGGATAAGTGTGTGTGTCAGAGCTGTGTGTAAGTTGACTTTGCAAACAATTTGGGATTTTCAACACAATGTTTCTTATAAAAGAAGTGATGCAGTCAGTCTCTCCTCAACTCTTAGTGAAGAGAGTCTGGCATGCATAGTATTTATATCAGCCCTCTGATTACAATTAAGAGCTAAATGTGCCGCTCTGTTCTGGACCAGCTGCAGCTTAACTAGGTCTTTACTTGCAGCACTGGACCACACGACTGGACAATAATCAAGATTAGACAAAACTAGAGCCTGCAGGACTTGCTTTTTGGAGTGTGGTGTCAAAAAAGCAGAGCATCTCTTTATCTCCCCATCTTTGCAACCATATGTTTTGACCATGACAGTTTACAATCTAAGGTATGGCGGAATGGTAAAGGACATTAGCTGCTCGAGAGCACCCTTACCTGCCGATCTATAAATTATGTCTCCGTAATCTAGCATGAGTAGGATGGTCATCTGAATCAGGGTTATTTAGGCAGCTGAGGTGAAAGAGGAGCGACTACGATAGAGGAAACCAAGTCTACATTTAACTTTAGGTTGCAGCTTTGATATGTGCTGAGAGAAGGAAAGTGTACCATCTAGCCATACTCCCAAGTACTTGTATGAGGTGACTACCTCAAGCTACAAACCCTCAGAGTTAGTAATCACACCTGTGGGGAGAGGGGCATTCTTCTTACCAAACCACATTACCTTTGTTTTGGAGGTGTTCAGAACAAGGTTAAGGGTAGACAAAGCTTGTTGGACAATAAGAAAGCTTTGTTGTAGAGCATTTAACACAAAATCCGGGGAGGGGCCAGCTGAGTATAAGAATGTATCATCTGCATATAAATGTATGAGAGAGCTTCCTACTGTCTGAGCTGTGTTGTTGATGTAAATTGAGAAGAGCGTGGGGCCTAGGATTGAGTCTTGAGGTACTCTCTTGGTGACAGGCAGTGGCTGAGACAGCAGATTTTCTGACTTTATACACTGCACTCTTTGAGAGAGGTAGTTAGCAAACCAGGCCAAAGACCCCTCAGAGACACCAATACTCCTTAGCCGGCCTACATGAATGGAATGGTCTACCGTATCAAAAGCTTTGGCCAAGTCAATAAAAATAGCAGCACAACATTGCTTAGAATCAAGGGCAATGGTGACATCATTGCGGACCTTTAAGGGTGCAGTGACACATCCATAACCTGAGAGGAAACCCGATTGCATACCAGAGAGAATATTATAGACATCAAGAAAGCCAGTCAGTTGATTATTGACAAGTTTTTCCAACACTTTTGATAAACAGGGCAAAATAGAAATAGGCCTATAACAGTTAGGATCAGCTTGATCTCCCCCTTTAAATAAAGGACCGTGGCTGCCTTCCAAGCAGGGGCAGCAACCTTAAAGAAGAAAGGGTCTAAACCATCTGACCCCGATGATTTTTGTGGGTCAAGTTTCAGGAGCTCCTTTAGCACCTCGGACTCAGTGACTCCTGCAGAGAGAAACTTTGTAGTGGGGCAAGGGAAAAAGAGGGAGAAGCATCGGGGGTAGTCACATCAGAAGGGGTGGAAGATGAGGAAATGTTGGATGGGCAGGGAGACATGGCTGAGTCAAATAGGAACCTGACTTAATGAAGTGGTGATTAAAGAGCTCAGCCATGTGCTTCTTGTCAGTAACAGCCACATCATCAACTTTAAGGGACATGGGCAGCTGTGAGGAGGAGGGTTTATTCTCCAGGTCTTTAACCATTTTCCAGAACTTCTTGGGGTTAGACCCACAGAGCGAGAACTACTACTTAAAGTAACTAACTTTGGCCTTCCGGATAGCCTGAGTGAACTTATTTCTCATTTGCCTAAACGAGAGCCAGTCAGCCTGAGTATGCGTGTTCCGAGTCTTTCGCCAAAATGCAATTCTTGAGGTGGAGTAACTCTACAAGATCACGGTCGAACCAGTGGCTGAACCTGCTTTTAATTCTCATTTTCTTTATGGGGACATGTTTGTTAACAATAACACTGAAAATATCAAAAAAGAAGGTCCAAGCATCTTTGACAAGCTGATTCTATACCATTTTACTGATATTTATAGGTTATTATAAAAAGCCAGCAGTGACGTTACACTGAACACACAACCCTCAATCTAAATAAGCATCAGTCCACGGAGTTTATACAAATTATTTTATTAGGTTTCTCAAAAAATTGTAAGCCTGTAAAGCTCGTAAGGAACAAACAAACCACGAAAAAACAACAACATGAACTTAAACAAGTTAAAGGAAATGTGGTCACTGACAAAAATCTGATTAAACAGATTAATATTTTTCTAAAATAGGTTTTTCAACTAGCATCCATTGGTTAATCAGTTTGACTAATTGATAATTCGGCACAGTCCCACTCCGAGTCCCTTGAGTGCGGAGAAAGAGAGGAGAGAGTGGAGGGTAAGAGCACCCAAGTCATAAACGATGAGTAGGACTGTGAGACTCCTGAAGAACTCCTGGGACAGAGAAAAACACAAGGAAGGATAAACAACAACACAAAAAAACACAGTGCCACACACAATACAGGGCACTAAAATAGTATAGTGGCAAACAAGACAAACTGTCCACACACACACACATGCTTATGAACCATCCACAAATCAGTCCTTACCTCTTGGTACTCTCCTGGGCACTTTTGTGCAGCCCATGTGTACAGGTCAATGCTTGGCAGAGTGCAGGGTTCAGCAGAGCCCTGGACGGAGTGTAGGGAGACGCTGTACAAACACAGAGCCAGTAGGCCCGCCACCAGGCTGGCCACGTTGGTGTAGGCACAGCCCGTCAGCTGGGGAGGAAGACACAACATGGAAGATAGAGTAAGTAGAGACAGGAAAATCTCCTGGCCCAAAAGATGAAATACGATAAACTTGATTGTTCCTAAGAGAAAAAAAGTATAGGACCTAAATGTTGCTATGTAATGGATGTATCTTCTCATGCACGTAATAGAGTATAAACATTGCACAGTAGCCTATGGGCAACATGTTCATCCTAACATGTGGGTTACTTTACAGGTAGACCCAGGTGGACATTTAAATAATGGAATCTATTACACCCGGTTAGAGCAGTGTATATTCCAATGCAACATGTGACTGTTGTAATGTCTTACTAGCTGTCTGCTGGGAGACTTCTCACAGGCCAAGGCGAACGACCCTGCCATCACAAACTTTAAAAGAAAGTAGAAACAAGATGTTGTTTCAATTGCTACAGATGTGAAAAAAGAAAACCAAAACCATCCAATGATGTACACTATATCACATATAGCCTATGCATAAAATAAACAGAAGCCACAGGAAGCTTGGCACCTTAATTGGGGAGGACAGGCTCGTGGTAATGGCTGGAGCAGAATTGGTAGAATGGTATCAAATATATCAAACAAATGGTCACCCTTCAATGTTGTGATGCAAAAGTATTGGCAAAATGTATTTCTGATAAAATAAAAAAGGTCCTACCGTACATTATTCATCACGATCAGACGGGATTGTTAAAAGGAAGATATATTGGAGACAACATTAGACAACTACTATAAATAAAGGAAAACTATGAGAATGAGGGAAACCAGGTATAATTTTTATAGCAGATTTTGCGAATGCATTTGATACAGTCCCTGGATTTTTGAACTCTCTCATAAGATGGGTAAAAGTCATGAACAACAATCCTTTATGCGAAATAATAAATAACAGTTACTCCTCTAAGAACTTTGAATTGTCAAGAGGCATAACACAAGGTTGCCCTCTGTCACCATACCTATTTATTATGTCTATTCAATCAATTTTCAATCAATTTTATTTTATATAGCCCTTCGTACATCAGCTGATATCTCGAAGTGCTGTACAGACACCCAGCCTAAAACCCCAAACAGCTAGTAATGCAGGTGTAGAAGCACGGTGGCTAGGAAAAACTCCCTAGAAAGGCCAAAACCTAGGAAGAAACCTAGAGAGGAACCAGGCTATGAGGGGTGGCCAGTCCTCTTCTGGCTGTGCCGGGTGGAGATTATAACAGAACTATCGCCCTGTTTCTTATCACCTTTTCCTACATGCCTAGAAATACCTTGCCGGGATAACTGTATTTTGTCTGTCTGAAGCTGGGCGTCTTATTGTTGGGTAGCACATCCGCTTATCGGGTTTTGTTTGTGGGCTCTGTTATGAGGGCGATCGTTTCTATGCCCTGTATATTATGAGTACAAGCGACTGCAATTACGAAGACATCATGTTTAGTTTATCAGATATCTTGCTAGCTATCGTGGATGATTGAGATGGGTATGACTGTATCCTGATGTCCGATATAAGCATCTTCGGCTTATGTGAATAAGAGTGTGATGAGGGAAATAAGTTGTCGATGGAAATCTAGAAAGTATGATAAATGGTAAGTGTAGATATACATAAAAGAAGGGATGTTGGCAATATTTATTTACACGCGTATGAGAGTTTTGTTGTTTGAGTTCGTATGCAAGCTATTTATTGGTTGGGTAGCTTAAAACAGTGACATGGCTATGAGATTTACCGCACAGCAACACTGTCTTCGTGTACAGTATTATAACTGGGAAGATCCTTGATAAGTCGCATATGATTTGATGCTAGGAATGATGGTAGTTCTAACAGATCATTGTGCAATTCATTGGAAGTCTACGTTCTATTTGGCTAATCAAGAATAGAATTGTTTCTAAACATTCTGCATTAATGTGGATGCTACCATGATTAATGGATAAATCCTGAATAAATCGTGAATAACTGAGTCAGTGAAGAAGGTGACAGATGTGTATGATAGCCACACATTTATTCATACCACTCTTACTTTCTCTCAATTGTGCTAACTTCCCTTGTTAATATATGTGTCATATGGATGAGCGGTTTAGTCATGTATCTTTGTGATTTCCCAGTAATCGTGTTAGTTCTGTACAGTACATTATATAGTATCTGAGTGTTTTGAAACTAGTATTCCTATCTTATTTTTACAAGTGATATTCAGTTGTAAGGTCCATGTATTTAGATTGAGACACTTATGTTGGAGTCATGAATCTTCGTTCTTAGTCATCTAACCATATCATCCAGTCAAACGTATACTTGTTACAGCTGTAAATACTTATATACATTGTGTTTTTGCGCATGCTGTATCTTAGTGCATTCTACTTGTGCACGACATCGTATAAGTAATTTCCACAAACAGACATTGTGATTTGTTACTAGATCTATCTATTTGTAGTTATTAGTCTCACTGTAATTATTCACCATTCAAGGCTTGATGGTTTTCTCTCTTCATTAGTCTGTTACATATCTATTAGTTGTTTGTATGTCTGTGCACCTGTGTAAAACAGCTTTGGTAAAAGTCAGAATACTTGATTTGTGCTATGGACGTAGTTTATGAGAACGGCTTTAGAAGTTGATAGGCTAATTGACCATAATTTGAGTCTTGAGGAGTATGCACATATGCACATTTGTGGCCTGCTGGAGGTCATTTTGCAGGGCTCTGGCAGTGCTCCTCCTTGCACAAAGGCGGAGGTAGCGGTCCTGCTGCTGGGTTGTTGCCCTCCTACGGCCTCCTCCACGTCTCCTGATGTACTGCCTGTCTCCTGGTAGCGCCTCCATGCTCTGGACACTACGCTGACAGACACAGCAAACCTTCTTGCCACAGCTTGCATTGATGTGCCATCCTGGATGAGCTGCACTACCTGAGCCACTTGTGTGGGTTGTAGACTCCGTCTCATGCTACCACTAGAGTGAAAGCACCGCCAGCATTCAAAAGTGACCAAAACATCAGCCAGGAAGCATAGGAACTGAGAAGTGGTCTGTGGTCACCACCTGCAGAACCACTCCTTTATTGGGGGTGTCTTGCTAATTGCCTATAATTTCCACCTTTTGTCTATTCCATTTGCCAAACAGCATGTGAAATT
>NW_019942547.1:226577-251750 GCF_002910315.2 Salvelinus sp. IW2-2015 | reverse complement strand
GCCAAGATGTTCAAAAATGTTCATAAGTGACAAGCATGGTCAAATAATAATCATGAATAATTTTCAGTTGGCTTTTCATAGCGACATCAAGAGTTGAAAAACAACAGGTCTGGGACAGGTGGCGGTTCCATAACCGCAGGCAGAACAGCTGAAACTGGAATAGCAGCAAGGCCAGGCGGACTGGGGACAGCAAGGAGTCACCACGGGCGGCAGTCCCGACGCATGGTCCTAGGGCCCAGGTCTCTCCGAGAGAAAGAAAGAGAGAAGGAGAAAATTAGAGAGAGCCAAGATTTTAAATTTATAAATGACAAGCATGGTCAAATAATAATCAGGAATAAATCTCAGTTGGCTTTTCATAGCCGATCATTAAGAGTTGAAAACAGCAGGTCTGGGACAGGTAGGGGTTCCATAACCGCAGGCAGAACAGTTGAAACTGGAATAGCAGCAAGGCCAGGCGGACTGGGGACAGCAAGGAGTCACCACGGCCGGTAGTCCGACGTATGGTCTAGGGCTCAGGTCCTCCGAGAGAAAGAAAGAGAGAAGGAGAAAATTAGAGAGAGCCAAGATTTCAAAATGTTCATAAATGAAAGCATGGTCAATAATAATCAGGAATAAATCTCAGTGGCTTTTCATAGCCGATCATTAAGAGTTGAAACAGCAGGTCTGGGACAGGTAGGGGTTCCGTAACCACAGGCAGAACAGTTGAAACTGGAATAGCAGCAAGGCCAGGCGGACTGGGGACAGCAAGGTGTCATCATGCCGGTAGTCCTGACGTATGGTCCTAGGCTCAGGTTCTCAGAGAGAAAGAGAGAACGAGAGAATTAGAGAGAGCATACTTAAATTCACACAGGACACTGGATAAGACAGGAGAAGTACTCCAGGTAACCAACTGACCCTAGCCCCGACACAAACTACTGCAGCAATAAATACTGGAGGCTGAGACAGGAGCGGTCAGGAGACACTGTGGCCCCATCCGAAGAAACCCCCGACAGGGCCAAATAGGAAGGATATAACCCCACCCACTTTGCCAAAGCACAGCCCCCGCACCACTAGAGGGTAATCCTCAACCACCACTTACAATCCTGAGACAAGGCGAGTATAGCCCACAAAGGTCTCCACCACAGCACAAAACCAAGGGGGGGCGCAACCCCGACAGGAAGATCACGTCAGTAAACTCAACCAACTCAAGTGACGCACCCCTCCTAGGGACGGAATGAAAGAGCACCAGCAAGCCAGTGATCAGCCCCTGTAACAGGGTTAGAGGCAGAGAATCCCAGTGGAGAGAGGGAACCGGCCTGGCAGAGACAGCAAGGGCGGTTCGTTGCTCCAGAGCTTTCCGTTCACCTTCACACTCCTGGGCCAGGCTACACTCAATCATATGACCTACTGAAGAGATAAGTCTTCAGTAAAGACTTAAAGGTTGAGACCGAGTCTGCGTCTCTCACATGGGTAGGCAGACTGTTCATAAAAATGGAGATCTATAGGAGAAAGCCTGCCTCCCGCTGTTTGCTTAGAAATTCTAGGACAATTAGGAGGCCTGCGTCTTGTGACCGTAGCGTACGTATTGGTATGTACGGCAGGACAACTCGGAAAGATAGGTAGGGAGCAAGCCCATGTACGCTTTATAGGTTAACAGTAAAACTTTGAAATCAGCCCTTGCCTTAACAGGAAGCCAGTGTAGGGAAGCTAGCACTGGAGTAATATGATCAAATTTCTTGGTTCTAGTCAGGATTCTACCAGCCGTATTTAGCACTAACTGAAGTTTATTCAGTGCTTTATCCGGGTAGCCGGAAAGTAGAGCATGGCAGTAGTCTAACCTAGAAGTAACAAATGCATGGATTAATTTTATGCATCATTTTTGGACAGAAAATTTCTGATTTTAGCAATGTTACGTAGATGGAAAAAGCTGTCCTTGAAACAGTCTTGATATGTTCGTCAAAAGAGAGATCAGGGTCAAGAGTAACGCGAGGTCCTTCACAGTTTTATTTGAGACGAACTTCAACCATCAAGATGATTGTCAGATTTAACAGAAGATCTCTTTGTTTCTTGGGACCTAGAACAAGCATCTCTGTTTTTGTCCGAGTTTAAAAGTAGAAGTTTTCAGCCCCACTTCCTTATGTTCTGAAACACAGGCTTCTAGCGAGGGCAATTTTGGGGCTTCACCATGTTTCATTTGAAATGTACAGCTGTGTGTCATCCGCATAGCAGTGAAAGTTAACATTATGTTTTCGAATAACATCCCAAGAGGTAAAATATATAGTGAAAACAATAGTGGTCTAAACGGACCTTGAGGAACACCGAAATGAACAGTTGATTTGTCAGAGGACAGACCATTCACAGAGCAAACTGATATCTTTCCGACAGGTAAGATTAAACCAGGCCAGAACTTGTCCGTGTAGACAATTTGGGTTTCCAGTCTCTCCAAAAGAATGTGGGTGATCGATGGTGTCAAAGGCAGCACTAAGGTCTAGTAGCACGAGGACAGATGCAGAGCCTCGTTGACGCCATTAAAAGGTCATTTACCACTTCACAAGTGCAGTCTCAGTGCTATGATGGGGTCTAAAACCAGACTGAAGCATTTCGTATACATTATTTGTCTTCAGAAAGGCAGTGAGTTGCTGCGCAACAGCTTTTCTAAATCTTTGAGAGGAATGGAAGATTCGATATGGGCCGATAGTTTTTATATTTTCCGGGTCAAGGTTTGGCTTTTTCAAGAGAGGCTTTATCACTGCACTTTTGTGAGTTTGGTACACATCCGGTGGATAGAGAGCTGTTTATTATGTTCAACATAGGAGGGCCAAGCACAGGAAGCAGCTCCTTCAGCAGTTTAGTAGGAATAGGATCCAGTATGCAGCTTGAGGTTTAGAGGCCATGATTATTTTTCATCATTGTGTCAAGAGATATAGTACTAAAACACTTAAGTGTCTCTCGCGATCCAGGCCCTCGCAGAGCTGTGCAGATCCAGGACAGCTAAGCCGGAGGAATACGCAGATTCAAAGAGGAGTCCGTAATTTGCTTTTCTAATGGTCATGATCTTTTCCTCAAAGAGTTCATGAATTTATTACTGCTGAAGTGAAAGCCCATCCTCTTGGGGAATGCTGCTTTTTAGTTAGTTTCGCACAGTATCAAAAGAATTTTGGATTGTTCTTATTTTCCTCGATTAAGTTGGAAAAGTAGGATGAGCGAGCAGCAGTGAGGGCTCTTCGTACTGCACGGTACTGTCTTTCCAAGCTAGTCGGAAGACTTCCAGTTTGGTGTGGCGCCATTTCCGTTCCAATTCCTGGAAGCTTGCTTCAAAGCTCGGGTATTTCTGTATACCAGGGAGCTAGTTTCTTATGACAAATGTTTTCTTTTTAGAGGTGCAACTGCATCTAAGGGTATTGCGCAGGTTAAATTGAGTTCCTCAGGTTAGGTGGTAACTGATTTTTGTCCTCTGACGTCCTTGGGTAGGCAGAAGGAGTCTGGAAGGGCATCAAGGATTTTTGTGTTGTCTGAGAATTTATAGCACGACTTTTGATGCTCCTTGGTTGGGTCTGAGCAGATTATTTGTTGCGATTGCAACGTAATAAAATGGTGGTCCGATAGTCCAGGATTATGTGAAAACATAAGATCTACAACATTTATTCCATGGGACAAAACTAGGTCCAGAGTATGACTGTGGCAGTGAGTAGGTCCAGAGACATGTTGGACAAAACCACTGAGTCGATAATGGCTCCGAAAGACTTTTGGAGTGGGTCTGTGGACTTCTCCATGTGAATATTAAATCACCAAAATTAGAATATGATCTGCTATGACTACAAGGTCTGATAGGAATTCAGGAAACTCAGAGAGGAACGCGTATATGGCCCAGGAGGCTGTAAACAGTAGCTATAAAAAGTGATTGAGTAGGCTGCATAGATTTCATGACTAGAAGCTCAAAAGACGAAAACGCTTTTTTTTTTGTAAATTGAAATTTGCTATCGTAAATGTTAGCAACACTCCGCTTTGCGTGATGCACGGGGGATATGGTCACTAGTGTAACCAGGAGGTGAGGCCTCATTTAACACAGTAAATATCATCAGGCTTAAGCCATGTTCATCAGGCCAATCACATCAAGATTATGATCAGTGATTAGTTCATTGACTATGACTGCCTTGAAGTGAGGGATCTAACATTAAGTAACCCTATTTTGAGATGTGAGGTATCACGATCTCTTTAATGATGGCAGGAATGGAGGAGGTCTTTATCCTAATAAGATTGCTAAGGCGAACACCGCATGTTTAGTTTTGCCCAACCTAGGTCGAGGCACAGACCAGTCTCAATGGGTATGGCTGAGTTGACTACACTGACTGTGCTATTGGCAGACTCCACTAAGCTGGCAGGTTGGCTAACAGCCTGCTGCCTGGCCCTGCACCCTATTTCATTGTGGGGCTAGAGGAGTTAGAGCCTGTCTATGTTGGTAGAATAAGATGAGAGCACCCCTCCAGCTAGGATGGAGTCCGTCACTCCTCAGCAGGTCAGGCTTGGTCTGTTTGTGGGTGAGTCCCGAAAGAGGCAATTATTACAAATTCTATCTTTTGGGAGGGGCAGACAGTTTAACAGCGATTGAGTGCTGAGACTCTGCTGTAGAGCTGTCACTCCCTAACTGGGAGGGGGCCAGAGACAATTACTCGATGCGACCACATCTTTCTAGCTGATTTACACGCTGAAGCTATGTTGCACTTGGTGACCTCTGACTGTTTCATTCTACAATCGTTGGTGCCGACGTGGATAACAATATCTTCTATACTCTCTACACTCGCCAGATTTAGCTTTAGCAGCACATCTTTAGATTAGCCTTACGTCGGTAGCCTGCCCTGGTAACAGTGTATGATCGCTGGGTGATTCGCTTTAAGTCTAATACTGCGGGTAATGGAGTCGCCAATGACTAGGGTTTTCAATTTTGTCAGAGCTAATGGTGGGAGCCTTCGGCGTCTCAGACCCCGTAACGGGAGGAGTAGAGAAAGAAGAAGACTCAGACTCAGACTCCGACTCGCTACATAATGGGGAGAACCGGTTGAAAGTTTCTGTCGGCTGAATAAGCGACACGGTTGAGCATTCCTACAGCGTTTCCTCCAGAAGCATGAGAAAGTTGTCCGGCTGCGGGATGTGCGGGGGGATTTATACTACTATCTGTACTTACTGGTGGCACAAGACGCTGTTTTTCCTTTCCTACACTGAATTACCCTTGCCTAACGATTGCGTCTGAAGCTGGGCTTGTAGCACAGCTATTCTCGCCGTAAAGGCGATCGTTCTCCTGTATATTATGAGTACAAGCGACTGCAATTAGAAGACATCATGTTTATGTTACTACTTAGCTTGGCTGTTGAAGGTGTTGACGAACCATGTCCAGATAAGCGTCGGAGTGAAAAAGTTGAATGAGGGAAAAAGTTGCGATGGAAAAAAACTAAAATATAAACGGTAATTAAAAACAAAAAAAAAAAAAACAAAAAAAAAACGTAAAGTTGTCAGCTAGCAAATAGTGTTGGCAGCAAAACAGCACAGCAACAAAACGCCAGCAACACGTCTGCAGATTCAACAGGATATGCCATACTATTGTCAATCAGTGTTGCTTCCTAAGTGGACAGTTTGATTTTACAGAAGTGTGATTGACTTGGAGTTACATTGTGTTGTTTAAGTGTTCCCTTTATTTTTTTGAGCAGTGTACAATGTATAAAATAGTAAAAATAAAGAAAAACCCTGGAATGAGTAGGTGTGTCCAAACCTTTGATAGGTACTGTAAGTGAATTTGTCCCAATACTTTTGGTCCCCTAAATGGGGGGACTATGTACAAATAGTGCTGTAACTTCTAAACGGTTCACCCGATATGAATGAAAACACCCTTCAAATGAAAGCTGACAGTCTCCAATTTAACGTCATCGTCACTGTGTCACTTCTAATCCAAAGTGCTGGAGTACAGAGACAAAACAACAAAAAATGTGTCACTGTCCCAATACTTTTGGAGCTCAATGTATTGTCTAGTTAAATAAATCCACAATTGACACATCAAGCCCTTCGCTTCAATTTAAGCTATTATATAAATACTTGCAATAAAAATAATGCTTAATACAGTATATGGGGCATTGAACAGTCAGCCTTGTGCAGACTCTGCCACGAGGAAACAGAATCAATAGAATATATTTTCTGGTCCAGGAATGGTTGTTATGTTATAATATCAGGGTTCAGATGGACCTGCAAACTTATTTGTATTATTAGGGGATCTGAAAAAACATGCAGTCAATGGGAAATATCATTATACTCGAGTAAAGTATTTATTTTTAGGGCAATATCCATAGAAATGTTAGAGATAGTTAGGTTCAGGACCCTCGTAAGACATCATAGTAAAATGGAGGGATGTATTGCAAAAGGAAATAGCATTATACTGGGAAAGATGCGTAAATCTGTGGATATCGGAGGGTTGGAGTTAAGATCAGAATGAGTGGTAGATTGGTCGCTGCGGGTGAAATATATGTATAATTTCTTATTTCTTAACTACAGGTACCGTAGATGTGAGCAAAATAGCTGTAAGTAGCAGTAAACATATTGTTGTCCATTAGTTTACTCCAATTAGGGTAGGGATGGTATGGTAAGGGAAAAAAGTACAGAAAAAAATAAAACATGGTTTCCATGTCTTTGATGCCATTCCATTCACTCTCTTCCAGCCATTATTACAATGCCACTTAATATAATGTTTACATACCCTACATTACTCATCTCATATGTATATGTATATACTGTACTCTATATCATCTACTGCATCTTGCCATCTTTATGTAATACATGTATCACTAGCCACTTTAAACTATGCCACTTTATGTTTACATACCCTACATTACCCATCTCATATGTATATACTGTACTCTATACCATCTACTGATCCTTGCCTATGGCCGTTCTGTACCATCACTCATTCATATATCTTTATGTACATATTCTTTATCCCTTTACACTTGTGTGTATAAGGTAGTAGTTGTGGAATTGTTAGGTTAGATTACTTGTTGGTTATTACTGCATTGTCAGAACTAGAAGCACAAGCATTTCGCTACACTCGCATTAACATCTGCTAACCATGTGTATGTGACAAAAAAACTTTTTATTTTATTTTATTATGAGCTGTCCTCCCCTCAGCAGCCTCCTGTGACAGAAACAAAGATATTTATGACTTTATCAAATTAGGATCTTACCAGGAAGCCAATAAATAAAGGGAGCATGAGTTGTAGTTTGGGTAAGCCAACGTCCATGTAGTACAGAGGCACAGCCAACAGCACCTGGAATAGACCCAGGAGTATCGACACCACCTGGTGGAGAAAAGAGAGAACTGCATCTAAAGGAACTGGGGTGATTACAAAACTAAGCTCTGTGGTTCGATTCTAGCCTTCTCCCAGTTCCATTCAGTCTTGATCATAAGAAATTACTAGTGCAAAATGTATGATGAGGACAATCGGTCCTTCTAGCCCTTGCTTTCACCAGTCCAATGCTTTTAAGTGAGGGGAAGTGAGCAAGTGCGTACTCCATGGAGCAAGTGATGTCTGATGCATGGTGACACGATAGATATACGAATTCCACTCTTAAGACAAATTGAATGGTACAACAAGGAGAGAGAGAGCAGTCTGGTAGATGTATTGACTACCTATATGTATGAGTGTTTAGTAATCATTCAATTGATGCGCATTACTCATTCAATTCTCTTACCGCTACAACCTCTGGGTCAAACTTGATGAAAAGGCGATGTAGTTTAGGAACATCTGTTCCTGACTCAGTGGGTGACATCATCCTGAATGAAAGAGTTTGGTCCAGGAGAGAGGAGAGGAAAGAGAAACGAGAGGAAGAGAAAGGAGAGGAGACATGCTTATCAGAATCAACCACAAAATGTAACCAATACAAACACAAAATGTAATCACAGGCACTGGAACGCAGACAAACAGCAGAACGCATGTTTGCAATTTTGGGTTCAAAGGTTTGACTGATGATTCACAGAGTTCTATGCTTTCCAGCATGATATATGAACTCTGCTTATGAAATTGATACTTCTGGATTTTGGCAATGAGTACCTTTGCCAGCGGTTCAAACTCATAAAAAAGACACACCCTCATCCACCTACCCTCACCTTATGCCCTTGGGGGAATCCCCGTCGCCATCTTGGAGGGCGGTCCAAACGATTAGCCAAGCAAGGGAAGTTTGCAACGTAAGCCCCTCAGCCCTCGCTTTTTAGTCGAGTTTGCGAGTGTACAATTATGTTCACTCCGGGGAAACTCCCCATAATTCAATTCACAACGATTGTACATCCGCTAAGAAAAGTCAGTGAAAACTTAAACAACATCAATGGAGAAGTCAACATACAAGTGTAAGTAAAAAACGAATGCAAATACATTTGAAATTGTGCTACTAATGCACATGACGGCACAAACACGTCTCGTTATCTTGGTTATCTTTTGGAAATTATAGAAATAAAACATTTTCCTTCTTCAGAAGTTCCAGCTAGGCAGGCTAACGTTAGTTAGCTAATTCATTTGCTAGCTATCATACAGTAGGCGCATATTAATAATTATATATTTAATATAAGTAAACATGCACTCATAATTGACTGTAGTGCATTTGAAGCGCCCCCAAGCTACCGGTGTCTGAAAACACAATCATTGCGGGATGAACACAGTGTTGCCAACTCCTCAGTAAGGAAAGTAGCTATTGGCTGTCCTAAAAGTCGCTAGAAGTCGCTAAATGACATCATCACCTAATTTGCATAATTGGCCATGTGCATGTAATTGTGATGGACGCTGTAGGAGAGAGGAATAACGTCGTGGGAGAGACAAAAAGTGAGTAAAAAACACTCTAAATATGTTTAGAACTACAAATGAACTTTCTTCTGTCGATTCTTGTTTTTTTTTATGTCACAATTCCAACCCCCTCCTTTATCCGGGCTTGGGACTGGCAAAAGGGACCCAAAAGAGACACTCTGGCGGAGTTACTTATTTTTTTATTAAATGTTTTTATGACACAATCTACATTAACAATCTAAATGGACCAAAAAGAGACAATAGAAAAAACTGTCAATGGCAATGTGAGAAAATTATGGTAACTAGTCTGGCCCTAATTCAGGTTAATTGTTTTTTTTCCCCAGACCCCCCTCCACACACACACAGGCTGTGCTGGCTCACAGAAAGAGTGGGTCATCGTCATTTTGGTCAAGGCTCTCTATGGCAGGTTCAGCAACTGAGGGAGCTGACTTAAATGAGTAAGCAGCTGATGTGCCAAAAAGCTGCAAAACATTATCAGGCAGCTGGTGCTCATAGCAAGCCTCACCAGACAGCTTCAGTCCATATCGAATGTACATGATGGAGTTAAGGGTCTGCAAGGACATCCCATTTCTAAGTTTGCTTTTTACCACACTCATCTGGCTGAATACTTTCTCGACTTCAGCATTCGAGTGTGGCAAGGACAACACAGACACAGCAGCCATGGCAAGTTCTTGAAACGGGTTGATATCAGCTGCATCCCTGAACTTCAAAATCTCACTCCAGAAGCCCAGTGTGTTTTTTTTTATCATTCCATTTACTAAGATGGATGGCACGCCATTGCTGGACAATCTTGTCTATCTCTGCAGGGGAGTAGCCAAGGAGCTTGGCTATTTTTTTCTATTTCTCCAGGGCTCATATATCCTCAGGCGCAAGGTGGAGCTCAGCTGCCTTTGACTCAAAAAGGTAACCACGGTACAGTTTGGGACTGATGTATCCATCTATTGGCCCTTTGAGTACATCAACATTTGCCAGTGGATTCAGTACCCTGCTGCTCACAGACTTGATCAGGCTAACCAAGCTGTCAAGTAGCTTAAGAGGATCTACTTGCTCTCCCTCAAAAGCCTTGATGGCCAACTGTACCTCACCCTGCACTGACTTCAAAAAAGTCAGATACAATATGTTTTGAGGATCACTGTACATGGAGTATAAAACCTCAGCCATGTAGCAGTGTTCACTGGACTTGGTGACTGCGAAATGCAGCCTAAGCTCCTCCCACTGGTCCAAAATGCGTGAAACCGCGGGTTCAATGGAGAGCCAACGGGTGGCACACACCTTGGTTATCTGTAAAGGTTTCTCTCCACAGTTGGTCTCATATATGGCCTTGTAGGCCTCCCTGCGCTTTGGAGACACTGAAAACCAGTTATAAGTCTCTCGTACCAAGTACTCCACACTACGGGGGATGGTGTCATTGGAAGCAGGACTTACAGCAAGCTGCAGAGAGTGGCACACACAGCGAATAAGAACCAGATAATTGTGGCCATACTCCTCCTTCAGCACTTTATGGACCCCATTGTTAATCCCCGTCATAACAGAGGCATTGTCAGTCCCTATCCCCAGGAGTTTCTCTTTTTTAAGACAACACTTCTCAAGGAAAGCCACAACAGCACAGGGCTATAGATTTGGCATCTCCTCCCTCCCAACTCGACAAGCCCCAGAAATGTTGATACAATTGTCTGCTTGGTGTCACTAAAGTACCTTATCACAACCCCCAGGTACTTAGAAACACTTACATCCGTGGACTCATCGAGGAGGAGGCTGAAACGCTGGTCACCCACATCTGCGACCAACTTTTTCAGAAAGTATGGTGCTAGAACACCATTAATCATTTCTGTGCATTTTGTCCTGTGCATTTTGAATTGGGTAGCAGCAGTGGAGTCTGAGAAAGCAGCTCTACATGCTTCGCCAATGTGATCACATGCCAGCATGGAACAGTGTTCAGCGATAGCTAATGCCATGGTGACCTCAGCCTTTATTGCAGAGTAAATTTTTTAACCATAAATGGCAGCTTGTTTTGGCTGGAACTGTTATAAGGCTTTGCCTTTTGAGTATGTTTTTGAGTTGTCGTGTTTTTTTTTACATCACTAAGTTTGACATAGAAATCAGCCTTACAATACAGGCAGTATGCCCGTGTATCATCTCCAATACAACGGCTTCAACCAGCCTTTGAATTCAGGGTTTGATTCCCACTCCTTTCTGTATTTTTGAGTGTACAGTTTAGACTGAGACATGAATATCTAGCTAGATATTTAGCTTATGTCACAGAGAGGCACACACACAGTGGACAAGGTGRGTAAGTGACTGAGGCTGTGTGAGTCAAATGCAGTGATTTATTTTAGACAAAGAACATTTTACATTTACATCCCGCCCTGTATGTAAGCCAGGGCGTGATCAGCCAGCGGCGGCTTCCCGCATGCGCGATTCATTTGCAGTCTGGACTCGGAGGGGTGAACATCTCCTGCTCTGACTGCAGCTGGGAGGGACTGCTGCGCGAGGACTGGGCCGCATGTGAGTTTTTGGGACGGGGTGGGGCCCACGGCAGCACCCGCTGCTCGTTGAGCAGAGTAAGAAGAAGTCTCCAAAAGTCTCCAATAACACCAGAAAAAGTCGCTAGATTTGTCGCTAGTTGATTTTTTGAAAATGTGTCGCTAGAGGGGTCTGAATACTCGCTAAATATAGCGACAAAGTCGCTAAGTTGCCAACACTGGATGAACAAGTGACAAATTTCCGGCCAAGGGTGGTCCATTTAAAAATCATTCCTTCCTCCCTCTTTTTTTTAATTAACAAATATACACAAACAAAAGAGGAATAGTCACATACAAACAAGCATACATACAAACTATTTACATTGCCAGGAATCCTAAACAAATCAATCATATTCATTAATAATACAGCAATTTTTATTTCCTTCCTTCCTCCCTCGCCCCTTGCCCTGCAAGTGTATACTCATCAGACGTCATGATACACGTCATCGAAAGTGTCCACTTAATTTGAGGGTTTAGAGGATTGGGTATGTCTTTTAACTGTTTGTACCATACATTTATCTACTTCACCAGAGTGTTTGCCAAAATCCCGAAGTATCCCTTTAAGCATGTGCATGTTTATGTTGAGCAAACTGGTGTCTGCAGTTTGGTCTCCTACCCCGGGTGTTGTGGCCCCTAGCAGTGTATGAGGTTCCAATCTCAACAGTGGAGAAGATGGAAAGAGGAGTCACAGGCTACTTAAAGAAGTGGCTCGGAGTTCCACGATGCCTTACCACCATAGGCCTCTATGGAGATGGTGTCCTCAAGCTGCCCCTCACCAGTCTAACAGAGGAATTCAAGTGTGCAAAAACCAGGCTCCAGATGACACTGAATGAATCTCGAGACCCAGTGGTGAGCAACAACGCGCCGACCTTGGCAACTGGGCGCAAATGGAGGCCAGGAAAAGCAGTCCAGGAGGCAACAGCAGCCCTCAGACATGCTGACATTGTGGGTCATGTTCAGCAAGGGAGAGGAGGCCTTGGGCTAACTAGCCGTGCTGCTTGGAGTAAGGCCACTGCACCAGAGCGGCGGAAGATGGTAGTGCAGGAAGTACGCCATCAGGAGGAGGCTGCAAGGTGAGCCAAGGCAGTCTCTCTTGCCAAACAGGGACAGTGGACTCGATGGGACAGTGTGGAGAAGAGGAAGATCAGCTGGAAGGATCTGTGGGCCATGGAAGCGAGGCGGTTGAGCTTTTCCATCAGAGCAACATATGACGTCCTTCCAACACCAGTTAATCTTCACCAATGGTATGGTGAAGATCCGAACTGTGCCCTCTGTTCCATGCCAGCCAACCTCAGGCACATTCTCACAGGGTGTAAAACAAGACTCACCCAAGGACGCTACACTTGGCGTCACAACCAAGTCCTTAAAAACCTTGCGTCCGCCCTGGAGGACAAGCGAGCTGCCACCAACTCCCTACCACCCCCAGCAGCATCACACCCCTTACGGACGACCTTTGTCCGCGAAGGGGCTAAACCACCGAAGAGCGGCTCTACACCATTAGAGCGAGACCAGCTACGCTTGGCCCGCGACTGGAAAATGCTAGCTGACATTGGGCGGCAACTTGTGTTTCCTCCGGAGATCGCAACCACCACCCTAAGACCTGACATGGTGCTCTTGTCCCGTTCGCTCAAGAAGGTCTTCATCATTGAGCTCACAGTACACTGGGAGGACTCAGTAGATGAGGCTTATGAGCGAAAAAATCTGCGCTATGCCGATCTAGCTGCCGAAGCACGGCATCATGGCTGGAACACAGAAGTCCGACCAGTGGAGGTGGGCTGCAGAGGTTTTGTGGCAATATCTACAACCAGACTGCTTAGAGACCTGGGAATTAAGGGCCAGAGCCAGCGTTCGGCAATCAAAGCTGTATTAGAGGCGGCAGAAGGCAGCAGTCAATGGCTCTGGATGAAGAGGAAAGACCCCAGCTGGGCCCCGAAGTGAGAGGGCCAGGAGGTATGCGGTCAACAATGCTTGACTCAGGGAGGAAGACGCTCCTGCCATGCATAGTCCCATGGGATGTTGGCTATCAACAACAAGGCAACTCCTATGACTAATTGGGAATGGGACGCAAGCGTAGGATTGATCACCCTGTCGCTGGCCGCCTTTGGGGAGGGTGTATAGTGTGAAAGGCCGAAACACCCTAGGAACCAAAGGTACACTACTGACGATGCGCTCCCCAAATTTAACCAGTCTCACTGTTCATGAACTCTTGGAAGTGCTTGCACAAAGGATAGTAACATCTCATCCTGTGTTCTTGGAATCTGAGCTGAAACTGCAAGAGGAGCTAGGTGCATTTGACCTAGCATTGATTTGGATTGTGGTAATTAATGAGTGGTGTGAATGACTGGAAGAGAGAGCGAGAGCCAGAGAGATTGAGACAGGGGGAGAGAGAAGGAGAGAGAATGAAGAGCTAGGGAAGGAGAGGAAGGAGAGAGGGAAGGAGGCAGGGAGGGGGGGGGGGGGGTGAGGGAGTCCGAGAGAGAATGAAAACCACATGTCAGAGTAGGCCTAGTCCCCATTGGATATAGTGGAACGTTGCCTCTGGATGAAAAACAGATGTGCGCTTGGGGAGGGAAGGGGCGGGGAGGGAGATTGTATTACTATGAAATCAAGATATGGATGGGGGCATGGGAACATTTAATTTCCAGACCAGCGACACCAAACATTATTCTAGAGCGTAGAACGCTCTTCAAACACAGACCTCACTGCATGCACTCTGCGCTTAACTGGATTCGAAGTGGGGAAAGTTTTGCTTGTTCAGGCCAAGCAAACGAAATAAGAGCAGAGGGGAGAGGAAAGTAAACAAAACAGGGGAAATAGCAATGAACTACGCGACATTAACATGGTCTAGCCGACTGGTCTGAACTGTATTGACGCAACATGACGTTCATGGGGGGGGGGTTGTGAAGAACACCATGCACAAATATCCGCCATAATAGAAAGATTGTTTTTTATTTATTTAATTTGCCTACATTTTATTAAACCTTTATTTAAAGATACAAGTCAGTTAAGAACAAATGTATAACGCCTATTTACCTTTCTTATTTCTCAATAATCTTGTTCTGTTGCCTACACATCAATAGGGCTAAACTGCCATATTCTGTCGATTCCCCCTGAAGATCAGCGCAACTTCATCCACCATTTACGTAAATTCATCAGCTATTTAAAAAAATGACTTACCTTGATGAAAACATCCCTGTTGTATGCTCACGGTCCCTTTTTTGTTGCAAAATGACCGTGTAGGTCCAGGCTGTCACAATAAAACGGTTGCTACGAATGTTTATATTGACTATTGTGTCACTGTCTCCCAAGACGAGGGGGTGACAGTGGGCTAGGGGTGGAGGCTTCGCACCAGTGAAAGTAAGCTAATCCTACTCAGGTTTCGTTCGTGCCAAGAACGGGCGGAGACACAAAAAGTTAAAGGAACGGTCTCGGACTGGCTATGTTGCGAAATCAATTTTTATTATTCGTGAATTAGGCAACAAGAAATTGTGTTTGTGGAATTAGGCAAACTAAAGTGATTTTGTATCTGAAAGGAAAAGGTAAGATGCGTCGATTATCCTAATAGGCTTTTAGATTGTATAACGGTCCACCCTGAAGGTTTCACTATTGTTGTCTAGTTAATAATATTTTAAATAAAGGTAGGTTGTTTAGCCCGCTTTCTAACTATCCCATTTAATTTTACCATGGAATAGCAACTTAAATGCGCACTTGTATTGCCAAACTGATTTGTTTTAAACATTAACTAAAATCATGATTTTTTTTCATTAATGACAAATATTGGTCAAGTCGATAGCCTAACATTTGAACACATATTGCGTATTGTCATTTTCCTTGACCTCCAGTGCCAAAGAACTCCAGAGCGGGACGATGGCTGTGTCGGTCTCAAGGGACCTGTCAGTGAGCGTGACGACGGACATCAACGCAGATAAACTGACCGACAGACGGCAGGCTCTGCGCGAGAGCATCCAGAAAGGCGAGCCGAAGGCATTGGGGGTGAGCGTCTGATGTCAAAGACTATGTTACTTTTTTATAGATGGAGATGCTACAATAGGGGGAGGTTATTATTGCATTTAGTGTCCAGTTTTTTTTCTCTTCACATTATGTTTGAATCAAATATGTATTTGTACATGACTCATTATATTTACTGTCTCTACAAAGATGTCAGACTGTCAGACATTGGTTTGTGGTGAACGCCTGGAACCTAATGTGTTTGTGTCAATAAGTCAATCATATTATAAAACCCTTTTTACATCAGCAGGTCCCACAAAGTGGTAACCGGCCTGTGTGTGTGTGCACGCTTGCATCAGTCTCTGTGTGTGTGATTATGTATGTTCGTCTATCTATATATCTATCTGTGTGTGTGATTGTGTATGTTCGTCTATCTATATATCTATCTGTGTGTGTCAGGTGTCCCAAGTAATGATTGGCGTGATGGTGATGTCCTACTCCATCCCCCTCCTCTCCACTGAGTTCACAGAGGTCGTGACCTTTGGGGTGCCCTGGTGGAGCGGCCTCTCGGTAACCTAGTAACCTTCACTCATACTCACTCCCTGTACTGAATGATTTTTGGATGATAGTGAATTACATTTTGGGGTGGTTACATAAGTTATTCTATCAAATTTGTTATTGTGATTACCAGGTGTTTTTTAAAGTGTTGCCATCCAATTTCATTATTGTTTTATCAGATAATCCACTCATTCTTTTAACCATCGGTTATGACATTTGATTGACAATTGGGAGTTGTTTATATCTGCTGTGTCTAGTTCATAGCAGCAGGAGTCGTTGCCATAGTGATGGAGAAACAGAGCAGTATGAAATTGGTGAGTGTGAATACCACCACATGGCATGCTCGCGTACACACACTCACACTAGTGATGCGCTGGGTGACTCATCACATGCAATCCCCACGGTTATATCTGCGGGGCGTCCAGGTTTAGGGCAATGATGTATATAAACTCTGGAATGCTGATGCTATTTATTGGCCAATGAGAGGCTTTGAAGCCACAGGTTGGCCATATTGGCCTTCTTAGAAAAGCAGTCCTCCATAGAGATAAATAGTAATGGCGTCTTTTTGTTGGCACTAACTCCGCCATGGTTCATTGGACAAAGCCTATGGGGGAAATTAATGGCATTTTTGTTGGGTTTTTGTTTAAAACCTCATAAGGATCGGAACCTTTTTTCAACTGCCTGTAGCTCAGGACCTGAAGCAAGGATATGCATATTCTTGATACCATTTGAAAGGAAACACTTTGAAGTTTGTGGAAATGGGAAATTAATGTAGGAGAATTACATTACATCTGGTAAAATATAATAGAAATTAAGAAAACATGCATCCCCCCCAAAAATACCATCATTTTAGAAACGCAATTGAAAGGCCAGACAGTGATGTAGGATTCTAGGTGTAATTTAGATTTTGTCGACAAGATGGCAGCAGTGTGTGTGCAAAGTTTCAGACTGATCCAGTGAAGAATTATATCACTACACAATATTTTGTATCAAGTCTGCCAGGAGTTTGACCAAATGTGCAGAATTGGTTAATTTATAAATGTTCAAGTACATTCAAMCTTTATTTAACTAGGCAAGTCGTATAAGAACAAATTCTTATTTTACAATGACCCCTAACCCGGACGACACTGGGCCAATTGTGCGCCGCCCTATGGGACTCCCGATCACTTCCGGGTGTGATACAGCCCAGAATCGAACCAGGGACTGTAATGACGCCTCTAGCACTGAGATGCAATGCCTTAGACCACTGCGCCACACGGGAGCCTAACATCACCTTACACAACTATAGAGAGCATACAAAAAATGGTATGGTAATAAAAAATGTACGTTTACACACTCCCAGGAATGTCATACATGATGGATCATTAGCTTCCCTACAGAATGGCTGGACGGGGTGGGTGTGGAGCCAGAGACCGCAGGGGGGTCAAACTGTAGAACTCAACTTCCTACATTTGAATATGAAAATTGATTTTATCAAACAAAACTACGCTACATTTTATCTCTGGGACCCTCAGTAATCCAAATCAGAGCAAGATTACTGAATGTAAGTATATTACTTACCTTCAGAGGGGAATGTATCAAACCAGTTGCCATGACAAAAGCATTTTGTTGTTGTGCACTATCCTCAAACAATAGCATGGTATTTCTTTCGCTGTAATAGCTACTGTAAAATGGAAACTGCAGTTAGATTAACAATAAGACAATAAGACATATTTATGCATTTCTATAGCTTCCAAAATATTTTTTTTACAACGGTGTTGGAGTGCCAAGATGGAAGCACTGTGTCTTCAAAACAGCGCCCCCTGTCATCTAGTGTTTATATATAAATCATTAGCTTAGAGTTATGAAATATTATGCAAATGAAAAAATATTATGCAAACGAAGGGCGGGTAGGTGGCAGTCGGGTTGAATAAAGAGAAAAGAATACTTTTAAAAATCTATAAATGTATCATTGTTGTGCAATTTATATATAGGCCTATAGACTACATTGAGGTTTTGCTTTCATGTTTTGGCATTAGTTGCGAAAGCCTAAACTTTAAGGCCTAACTTTACGCCCGCCAAAAAGCCTACACGCCAAACGTTTTTGGGAACACACATCGAACCACTGAGGCAAAAAGGACAATAGCGGAGTTTAATTAAATAAAAGAAAAGCTGCAAAATATAGAGTTGAAAATATAGAGAAGGGAGGGCCAGAAAAGTAATGTTTGGGAAATATTTGGTGAAGTGGTAAAAGAGGATGATAGCAGTGCGGCTGTGTTATGTGTGATGATTGTGAGGTGCTATACAACAGTCACAAGATGGGGACTTCAAATAGGCCTATGACACGTCAAGGGAACTGTAGCCTACTGTTCAGATCGGTTTAATAGAAAGTGAAATCTGGACACTAACTGTAGGTCTGTAACCTCTCACGTAGTCTTAATATTAACTCCTGCAGAATTAAGCATTTCTTCAGTAAAATGATACACCAAATGTACATTTTGACTCAGGAACAGGAAGTAGAGAAATATGATTGATTAATTTCAGAATCTTGAGAGAATGTGAATGCACAGTTAGGGACCGTCTATAGAGCAGCGATCTATCAGTGTCATAAAAGCTGATAGTATTTCAACCACAAAAGCTGACATAAAACATAAATATGAAATCTTATCAGAAACATGTTGGGTCATATTCACAGCTTTCAATTTCCTTACAACCGGTCAAACTGATTCTGGTGAGCAAGGGTTTATTTCGTTTACATATAAATGACAGAAGAGAAGCTGCATGTATCCAATTATAGACAAGTTGACTCACAAATAGCCTACCAAAATTATAAGCAGAAACATATCCAAATTAGGCACAAAAAAATTCCTGCACCCCCTGTCAAAAGAAAATTCCACCATCTCTGACTCTAGCCTACAGCACATTTATTTATTTGTGGGTCGGGTGCGGGCCTCAGATTTTCACTTTATCACAGGTAGTCACACACACACACACACACACACACACACACACACACACACACANNNNACACACACACACACACACACACACACACACACCCTACATTATAAAAATGTACATGATGGTCAATTGAGGTCTAGCCCCTGACTCCCACCCCTATCTCTTCCTCCCTCTCTCTATTTTTCTCTCCCTCCGTCCCTCCAGCTGGGTGTGTGTATGGTGGTGACACTGGTGGCCATTTTGGTTTCTCTCCTGGCCCTCATCTTCTACTTCATCGATCTCCACAACAATCCAGAGACACCGTGTAACCACTCCCTGGCCCCCGCAACGCACTACATACAGTTGTATGAATGTGACCACCAGCACTATGCCACTGTTAGTACCTCTTTCATCATTGGTCTGTGTGTGTGTGTTGCCACATTGTAGAATAATAGTGAAGACATCAACACTATGAAATGACACATATGGAATCATGTAGTAACCAAAAAAGTGTTCAACAAATCTAAATATACTTTATATTTGAGATTCTTCAAAGTAGCCACCCTTTGCCTTGATGACAGCTTTGCACACTTAGCATTCTCTCAACCAACTTAATGAGGTAGTCACCTGGAATGCATTTCAATTAACAGGTGTTCTTTGTTAAAAGTACATTTATGGAATTTCTTAACGCATTTGTGACAAGGTATTGGTATACAGAAGATCGCCCTATTTGGTCAAAGACCAAGTACATGACAAGAACAGCTCAAATAAGCAAAGAGAAACGATAGTCCATCTTTAAGACATGAAGGTCAGTCAATCCGGAACATTTCAAGAACTTTGAAAGTTACTTCAAGTGCAGTCGCAAAAACCATCAAGTGCTATGATGAAACTGGCTCTCATGAGGACCGCCACAGGAAAGGAAGACCCAGAGTTACCTCTGCTGCAAAAGGATAGGCTCATTAAAGTTAAATGCACCTCAGATTGCAGCCCAAATAAATGCATCACAGAGTTCAAGTAACAGACACATCTCAACATCAACCGTTCAGAGGAGACTGCGTGAATCAGGACTTCACTCTGTGAAAATGGTGCCGACAAAGGGCTGCCGTGCTTCTAGCTCTTAGGAAACTCTGCAGTATTATAATTGTTTTATGTATTATTTCTTACATTATTAGCCCAATGCTGTTCATTGACTAGGCGCGCACACCACCCACCGCTTCCGAGTATATTACTCGCTAATGTTCAGTCTCTGGATAATAAAGTTGACAAGCTTAGGTCGAGGATTTCTTTCCAGAGAGACATCAGGGATGGTAACATACTCTGTTTCACAAAACATGGCTCTCTTGGGATAAACTGTCTGAGTACGTCCAGCCAGTTGGGTTCTCAGTTCATCGCGCAGACAGAAATAAATATTTCTCTGGGAAGAAGAAGGACGGGGGTGTATGTTTCATGATTAATGACTCATGGTGGGATGTTGATAACATACAGGAAGTCCTTTTGTTCACCCGACCTAGAATACCTCACAATCAAATGCCGACCGTATTATCCCCCAAGAGAATTCTCTTCGGTTATAGTGACAGCCGTGTATATCCACCCTCAAGCCGATACCACGATGGCCCTCAAAGAACTTCACTGGACTTTATGCAAACTGGAAACCACATATCCTGAGACCGCATTTATTGTAGCTGGGGATTTTAACAAAGTAAATTTGAGGAAAGGCTGCCGAAGTTCTATCAACACATTGACTGTAGTACTCACGCTGCTAAAACACTTGACCACTGCTACCCGTGCTAAGGACTATTCAACGCTGGTCTGAACAATCGGAATCCACGCTTCAAGATTGTTTTGATCACGCGGACTGGGACATGTTCCCTGGTAGACTCCAATAATAACATTGACGATTATACTGATACGGTGACTGAGTTTATCAGGAAGTGTATAGGAGATGTTGTACCCACTGTGACTATTAAAATCTCCCCTAACCAGAAACCTGGATAGATGGTAGCATTCGCGCAAAACTGAAAGTACGAACCATCGCATTTAACCATGGCAAGGTAACTGGGAATATGGCAGTATACAAACAGTGTAGTAATTCCCTCTTATTCCCTCATTTAAGCGTGTTAACCCTCGCAAGGCTGCCGGCCCAGACGGCATCCCTAGCCGCGTCCTCAGAGCATGTTTACGGACATTTTCAATCTCTCCCTATCCCAGTCTGCTGTACCCACATGGTTCAAGAATGGCCCCCATTGTTCCTGTACCCAAGAAGGCAAATGTCGTGTCTTTGCCTATGCCAGATTAATTGCTATGACATGCTATCCTATAAAATACTTTCTCCGTAATTAATAACACCTGATTGAGCTAATCGGGTACATGTAATTAACTAGAGAGTCGGGCACCACGAAATAATATTTATAGAGCCGTTATCTTCCGAATAAACTCTTAAAGATTTAGCAATATTTTACATCAATAGCAGTCAACATCGTCATCTTTCTTCAGTCTCATATTCTGAAAGTTGTAAATTCTTGGTTATCTGCAAGAATCCTGGCTAACAAGTTGAATCAGCAATACAAAATTGGGTTTAATTATTTATTTACTAAATACCTAACTAATCACACATAATCACACATACACAATTAAATCATAACTTGATTACAAATTGCCGTCATAAAGGAAAACGTCCCTAGCGGGCGGAACAGATATGACAGCTTGTTACACAAAGGAAAGGGGGCTGGGATTTAGTGAAAGAGCGGGAGACTGGAACAGAGGCAAAGCTGTGCTATCGTAAATACAGTATCTTATGCATTCTAAATTACCGCCCATTTGGAAAAGGAAAATGCAATAAATACTTACTCTGCGCTGCGCTTCAGTAGGTTGGTGGTAGATGGAAGACCGTGTTGCCAAACCGAGTCCTCTGTCCTTTGAAGAATGTCTCTGGTGGTCACTGGATACGTTGTAGTAACATCGTTGTGTAGTAGACGGGATACTCTGACTGTCCTTCCTAACCTGCGTTTATAGCAGCTGTTGCTAACTCAACGGCTAGGAGGTATCACTTCTGTAGTGAATACGAGTTCAAAGTTCATACCATTCACAACCAAAGTTCATGCTGATGTTGGCTTAGTTCTGTAGTTATTATCTGAACCATTCTGACATGGGATCGTCACCCTCATCTCCTCGGAACAGAAGGTTATATTTTTGTCAATGGCTTTATATAGTGGAGGGAGAGGGGTGTGTCTGTTTGTAAGCCAAAGTTTGTAACCCATGTCTCTTCACAGGGGCGGGCCACTGGTTGAGCAGAGGCCCAAACTTATGAAAACCCAAATCTCTCATTTGGAAGCTAAAATGACATTTCATCTCTTCACAAATAATTTCATATTCAAACATTTGAATTAAACAACAATTCCATGTGAATCCGATACCTCTGATGTTTAGACTTTCCACAGTAGAGTTTATGTCATTCTATCATTGATGAGAATGTGTCAGAGGGCAACCGAACTGACATAATATACCTTAAGTACCACCGCATATGTTCAGTTGGTCGGATTACCAGAATATAGTTAATTTCCCCCCAACTTCTGATGTTCCCAGAATCTCTATGTTAACCAAGGGGTTTTCTCATGTCACATCAGTATAGTAGGGAGAGGAAAAAAGGGGGAAAGAGGTATTTATGACTGTCATAAACCTACCCCCAGGCCAACTTCATGACACAAAGGTAACTGAACAAAATGACTATCGCCCTTTGGCACTCACTCCTTTCATCAAGAAGTGCTTTGAGAGACTAGTCAAGTATCATATCACCTCTACCTTACCTGTCACCCTAGACCCACTTGAATTTGTTTACCACCCCAATAGATCCACAGACGATGCAATCACCATTGCATTGCACACTGCCCTATCCCATCTGGACAAGAGGAATACCTACATAAGAATGCTGTTCATTGACTATAGCTCAGCATTCAACACCATAGTACCCTCCAAGCTCATCATCATTAAGTTCGAGGCCCTGGGTCTGAACCCCGCCCTGTGCAACTGGGTCCTGGACTTCCTGACGGGCCGCCCCCAGGTGGTGAAGGTAGGAAACAACACCTCTACTTCGCGGATCCTCAATACTGGGGCCCCACAAGGGTGCGTGCTCAGCCCCCTCCTGTACTCCCTGTTCACCCATGGAGGCGTGCATGGCCACGCAGTCAACTCAATCATCAAGTTTGCAGATGACACAACAGTAGTAGTCTTGATCACCAACAATGACAGCCTACAGGGAGGAGGTGAGGGCTCTGGGAGTGTGGTACCAGGAAAAAAACTCACTCAACGTCAACAATACAAAGGAGATGATCATGGACTTCAGGAAACAGCAGAGGAAGTTACTGCCTATTTAAGGAGAACCAATCAATGTAACTCGTGGCAAAAGAAGATGATATGTGGGTATGCATGTCCTGTTGTACCACTGGGTACTTGAAAGATCAATTAACAAACTATGTGCAGGATGACGGTTGAAGGGAAAGAGGGTTGAAGCAGCTGGGCTGGATTCCGGCAGTTGCAACTGGGTCGTTGCAAACCTAGGGCACTCATAAACCTGGATACAAGTCAGGAATATCAGTGTTACATGCATTTCATGGGGATTTACCTGTCTGTAGCCCACAGCCTTAGTGAGCATACAAACAGAGGGCACGGTCCTGGCTGGATTGTGAGGTCGGCGTGGTCCAATAGATGCCATATGATGTAATATTGGTAGATACTTTCCTAACTTTGAAGTTAGGCCAAAAATGGCATATTTTGATGAAGCCAACAACCCTGACAAGCAGGAAAGGTAAGCATGGGGCCTTCAATCAAAGCCAAGAAAAGAGGTCTCCCAGGGGCCAACCTCACGGGTGCTAGTTAGGGGAGGAATGAGGATGAGTGGCAAACCTCGTTGACAATGAACAGCCCGGTATGAGCGGGCTGGGGTCGATCTGAAGTCCAGAGGATGAACGATCTAGAACGCAGCAGACCTGGCAGGGTCCTTGACTAATTTCGGGACGGCCCAAAAACCAGGATCCAACCTGCAGCAAGCCAGAGCAGACCGTGCAGGTCCGTCGATGGTAACTCCAATAAATGAAATGGGATGAGGCCTAATAGTTTTCCCTCACTTCATTTATGAAAATATGGGTTTGGTATAACCGAGTCTCAAAAAATAGGGGTGATGTGGGTTGAAAAACAGTTGTTGGTCCCCACCCAGTACCGGAGGACAGTAATTGGATCTGATCTCATGGCACATTTAGGTGACACCTTGGTTCGATAAACCCGAGACCGGAATTGTAAGAGGTTTTACTGGCACAGAAATTCAGGCTGAAGTGGCTCGGCATTGTGGAAGAGTGCCCGGAGTGCCAGTTTAAATCAGCTCCCCGACAGCCTGTTCGAAGCCCGTTAGTGCACTCCTCCGTTAAACCTCAAAACACGAGCATCCTGTTGGGCTGTATCACCGCCTGGTATAGGCAAAGGCAGAAAGATAATCAAGGACAGGCAACCACCGAGCCACTACCTGTTCACCCCACTATCATACAGAAGGCGAGGTCAGTACAGGTGCATCAAAGCTGGGACGAGAGACTGAAAACAGCTTCTATTCAAGGCCATCAGACTGTTATAGCCATCACTAGCACATTAGAGGCTGCTGCCTATCTAAATAGACTTGGAATCACTGGCCACTTTTAAAATAGACACTAGTCACTTTAATGTTTACATGTTTTGCATTACTCATCTCATATGTATATACGGTATCTTAGTCTATACCGCTCTGACATTCCTCGTCATATATTTTATATATTCATAATTCCAGTCCTTTACTTAGATTGTGTGGTATTGGGTATATGTTGTGACATTGTTAGATATTACTGCACTTGTCAGAGCAAGAACACCTTTTCGCTACTCACAATAACATCTGCTAAACATGTGTTTGTGACCATACAATTTGATTTGATTCGAATTGCTGCAAAGAAACCCTACTAAAGGACACCAATAATAAGAGAGACTTGCTTGGGCCAAGGAACACGAGCAATGGACATTATACTGGTTGAAACTTGTCCTTTGGTCTGATGAGTCCAAATTTGAGATTTTTGGTTTTAACCGTCGTGTCTTTGTGAGATGCAGAGTAGGTGAACAGATGATCTCCACATGTGTGGTTCCCCATGAAGCATGGAGGAGGAGGTGTGATGGTGCTTTGCGGGAGACACTGTCAGTGATTTATTTAGAATTCAAGGCACACTTAACCAGCATGGCTAACGCGGAATCTGCAGCGATACGCCATCCCATCTGGTTTGCGCTTAGTGGGACTATCATTTGTTTTTCACAGGACAATGACCCAAAACACACTTCCAGGCTGTGTAAGGAATATTTGACCAAGAAGGAGAGTGATGGAGTGCTGCATCAGATGACCTGGCCTCCAC